>NC_141926.1:14817196-15120227 GCF_057802395.1 Ceratotherium simum simum
TGCACAGTCCAGAGATAGAAGGCCAGTGAAGAAGGAAATAAAGAGAAGGGAAAGAGGCATGGTATAGAGACCATCTAACAAAGATTCTCTCCTTGACCAAACTCTAGTCAGGTCCCACTGAACTCTTTTCTCAACTAGGCTCTAACTTTTGGATTTTTGTGTTTGTCTCTGCATTGCCCAATTTTAGCAAGAAACCTGCTAAGTCAGTTAAACCAGAACGCTCTCCCATCAATATCTGATCATCCCAATATTTGATTGGGTTCTTCATCCTCCACCATCTTCCAGGTGAAGTCTGATCACTCTGGCCTGCCTTCAGCAAGAATCCTGTTAGGTTGGCTTAACCTGAAACCGTCCCCTCCACATTCCCTTACCCCTGATGTTTCATCTTAGTAATTTTCTATCCACTGACTCCCACCTTGTTCCTTGGCTATAAATTCCCACTTTTCCTTTATTTGGAGTTGAGTCCAATCTCTCTCCACTATTACAAAACCCCATTGTAATAGATCCCCTTGAATAAAGTCCACCTTACTGTCTTTAAGAAGTGTCATGAATAATTTTTTAAAACATATCTCATCTCTCAGTGCTTCCTTGTCTACTTTCAAATTTTGTTTTTGTAATTTGTGCTATAAAGAGAAACTTTCCTTTGTCACCAGAGTACTGTGCTATGCTCTTCCTTGTCTAACATCAATCTTAAAATTCAATCCATCTGTACTGTTTTATGTAGTCTACACAAACTCCTACTGTAATCCCTGCCCCATTGCATCCATTCAATATTTTATAATTATGGCATTTAGCTGCATGAATTTATGTTGATTGTAGGCTTGTTTGCTTTGCCTTTGCTTCTAGTTTGAAAGGTTTGTTATCATCCCTTTTGCCCTTCTCCCTCCTCCCTTGCCCTCTAGTAACCACCAATCCAATTTCTGTCTCCATATGTTTGCTCGTTGTTGTTTTTATCTTCTACTTATGAGTGAGATTATATGGTATTTGACCTTCTCCCTCTGACTTATGTCACTTAGCATGTCCACCCATGTTGTCACAAATGGTCGAATTTCATCATTTCTTATGGCTGAGTAGTATTCCATGTATATATCACATCTTCTTTATCCATTAGGCCCTAGATGGGCACTTAGGTTGCTTCCAAGTCTTGGCTATTGTGAATAATGCTGCAATGAACACAGGGGTGCATGTATCTTTACACATTGGTGTTTTCAAATTCTTTGGATAAATACCCAGCAGTGGAGTAGCTGGATCATATGGTACTTCTATCCTCAATTTTTTGAAGAGTCTCCATACTGTTTTCCATAGTGGCTGCACCAGTTTGCACTCCCACCAGCAGTGTATGAGAGTTCCCTTCTCTCCACATCCTCTCAAATACTTGTTGTTTCCTGTCTTGTTAATTATAGCCATTCTGATGGGAGTGAGGTGATATCTCATTGTAGTTTTGATTTGCATTTCCCCAATAGTTAATGATGTTGAACATCTTTTCCTGTGCCTGTTGGCCATCTGTATATCTCCTTTGGAGAAATGTTCATTCAGGTCTTTTGCCCATTTTTAATTGCGTTGTTAGTTTTTTTGTTGCTGCGACGTATGGGTTCTTTATATATTTTGGAGATTAACCCTTTATCAGATATGTGGTTTGCAAATATCTTCTCCCAATTGTTAGGTTGTCTTTTCATTTTGTTGATGGTTTCCTTTGCTGTGCAGATGCTTTTAGTTTGATGTAGTCCCATTTACCTATTTTTTCTATTGTTTCTCTTGCCTGGTCAGACATGGTACTTGAAAATATGTTGCTAAGACAAATGTCAAAGAGTGTACTGCTTATGTTTTCTTCTAGAAGTTTCATGGTTTCAGGTCTTACATTCAAGCGTTTAATCCATTTTGAGTTAATTTTTTGTGTGGTGTAAAATAATGGTCTACTTTCATTTTTTTGCATGTGGCTGTCCAGTTTTCCCAACCCCATTTGTTGAACAGACTTTCCTTTCTCCATTGTATGTTCTTGGCTCCTTTGTCAAAAATTAGCTGTCCATAGATGTATGGGTTTATTTCTGGGCTCTCGATTCTATTCCATTGGTCATGTGTTTAGTGATGGATTTTAATTAGTATTTGAGTGGTGAACATGATGTAATCTATGTAGAAATAGAAGTATAATGATGTACATCTGAAATTTATACAATGTTATAAACCAATATTACTGCAATAAAAAAATTAAAAAAAAAGAAGAAAGGTTTCTTAGATCTACAAGCTCTTTAATATCTATACCTCAAATCCTGGTATAGAGCTTTATGAAGCATAAGGATGTTCAGTAAATTCCTGTTGACTAAAAACATGATTTGGTGTTGCAGCCAGTATGTTTTTTGTTGTTGAGAACTCTGATTATTGGCGGATTAAATTTAGATTCTAGTTTAAGCCAAGACTTTGAAGACATAGTAGTAACTTCTCATTACAGGGACAAAAGTCATAAAGATGAATCCTTCTTTGACTTCGGCAATTAATCAAGCTCAAACTTCTTTCAAGAATAATGAGGATCTCTTCTTTTTCCAATGAGATCTAGGAGATTAATGAGAATTTTAATTCCTTTGATTTAAAGAATGAAGGAAGTACATTGCTTCATCACAGCCTTCCACTGAGATTATATGAGTCACGTAGGAAGAAAGATCCCATTACATGCTGTAGCCATTGACCTTGCCGCCTGATCACATCTTTATTTCCTGGGCAATGTATTATGACTTCTTTACTGACAACTTTGACCCAAAAGGCTGCTAGAGAAGTTATGGCTATTTCCTGGTCCATGATACTGACTATGGATATGGTAGCACCTTCTTCCCTGGAAGCTATGGCCTGGATTATGTCTATAGAAGTTACCCGCCACTTGGCTATAAAAGATACTGGGCAGCAGGAGTCTACTGATTAATCTGCATGTCTGAGACTTCGGCACTTCTGGGACATTTTATTCTTTTGTTTCCAGTCTGATTCTACCCTTCTTTGAGTCCCAACATGCTGCTTGACCAAATCCAGCTTCTGTACACACTGGATCAGGTGTACTTCAAGATGTATCACCTTTAGCCTGTAAGTCTTTGAAATTTTCCAGAAGTTCATCATTTTAGTCCTATGATTCTTATTTGAAAGATATTCTGCTCTAACACATTTGTCAGTGTTTTTCATCTTGAGGGCACTTCTGTTTTCTCCTCGAAAAATTATCTGAGTTGACATAGGACGTATGGTTTGAATATCTGTTTTTTGGTTAAAATATGTTTATGATGGCCATATTTTCAGTTACATTGTAGAATAAAAGCAATGCTTTAAGTCCAGCAAAAGGAAGATTGATTTTTATATATTACCAAAAGACTTTAACCCTAATATCTGGGCTAACTGAAATGGGGAATTGGTAATGTCCAGGTTAATCTGATTTACATATTAACATCCAAAGTCCAGTAATAAAATCAAGCCAATTTACTTTGGATCCCAAATAATACAAAACGACTATCTATATGGAAGTATACATCACATATTAGCTCAATTTGAAATTCAATTAACAATTAATTGAATATATTAACAAGTGTGGCTATGAACATACATTTCTCTACACTACTACTATTCTCTTTAATTTTATCTCATCTGTAGAACCATGTTTCTCAATGTGTCATTTCTGGGCCAGCAGCAGCAGCATCACCTGGGAACACTTTAAAAAGGCAAATTCTCAAGCCTGCCACTTCCTCTTCCCCTCAAGACCTAGGGAGTCAGCACATGTGTTTTAACAAGCCATCTAGGAGAGTCTGATGCATGCTACATCTGTGAAATACTGCTCTAGAACATTAAGTGAATTGGTTCATCAAATTAATTTAGAATAGTTTTAGTCAACCACTTTTAAGAGTTAGATTTGCAGTAAACAAAAGAAAACGGTGATTTTAACATACATTTATATTGTATCTTATGATTTCACTGTATATTCATTTACCTTATCTTATCAGAGCTTCATAAAATCTCATGAATAAGACAAGGAGTTACCTCTTCTTCACAACTTCGAAACCAAGGCACAGATTGTGGTGTTAGTGTCAAAGGTCAGACAAACACTATGTAGATCTTAGAACAGAATTCAAATCTTCTGATTCTACTGTGGTCCTTTCATTACATATTGACAAAATCACACTCCAATAAGTGATAAAAGCAGAAATATAAGCAAGTCTATGCAAGGTTTAGATACATTCTTGAACATTTATACACTTCACTTGAGGGAATAAAGAAATACACTACTTCAATCTTAACTTTTAAGGGCAACACTTTGTTCTTCCACCTAATATTAAATATAAGTTCAATATGATTCTTTATATGATGTGAGTCCCTATACAATGGTGGATTTCTACGTGATCAGTCCAGGATTGATTAGAAATTTGAATTTATTGTTTTCATTAACCTTTCCAAAACACACAAACCGCCATGCCATCTTCTGATATACTTTCCTAAACAATGGGGTATTTTAAGGAATTAAGTAAAAATTGGAAGAATTGCTTTTGTTTTATTAAATTTGCACTTTGATACTATAATCTAGTCTTTTCCTATTTCAGTCATGTCTCTGGGCCATTTCCCAGTAATATTGATCGTATCCTAGGGAACAGTTAAATAAGTGAAAGCCAGTTGGCTTAACGATTTAAATATATGTAAGATGTAGAGGCTGTTCACAAATCTTTAAGTTTCTGTTGGAAGGCTAATGTTATATTTCTGATGCACTGTCCTCATTCGGAGTGCAGGCTTATAGTTAGTCATGCAAAGTTATGTTTCTTGAGGGAGACTACATCTGTCTTTTATCTCACGTGGTTGACCCTGTGAAATACTCCATTCTTCTAATTACTTATTTTCTCATGGCTGGTAGATCTGGGTTAGCATCAACGCTACTTAATAAATTAGAGCCTAAACATGGTTCGTAATTCCAGGACAAAGGAGGAACAGTGAAGAAAGTGAACATTCATTAAAAAGTTACTGAAGGTAGTGACCATCCTCAGAAACTGATTAAATACTCATAAAAATAAAAATATATTTCCTCATAATTGATAAATGTCAAGTGATCACTGAACACAATGTAATTGCAATTAAATTGTGGAGTAGATTCTTAAAGAGAAATAAACACTTCTGGATCTTATGGGATATGATTAACAGAAGATTTGCCTTAGTTTTGAAAACATCTATAATGGGCTCAATCATGTATCAAAAATTTCTTGGGAGAAGAATCTGGGTATCTTTAACCTCACAGTTTAGACAGTGTTAATAATCCCTTATATGTGGCCAGAAAATATCTGTAATCTGACGAGTGATATTAGATAATACAATAAGAATATTTCTGGTTGTTTGGAAGTGTGCTTTTGATGGTTAAATTGGGAATCTGTTTTTAACAAACACTTTGATGACATTTCGGTAGCTTCCCCATAATAGGGACTAAACTCATTAAAGAGACACTAGTCAGTAAGTCAACCTCAAACAATTTTAAAGAGCAATGAAGATCCCAAGAAACAAGGAGACTATTTGTCAGCGCACACTCTAGTGAGGGTATAAAAAAAGACATTGGACAGATGGGGCAAGTCATCCTCAGGAAACATGGTTTTTTTGCTGCTAAACACTCAACTCCTAACAAAATGTTTTTTGGCTTCTGCAATGAGGGCATCTACCCAGGATCCTACTGGGGTAGTTGTGGCTACCCTCTAGGATATAGTTTTGGCTGCGGATATGGCAGCACCGACTCCCCAGTGGGCTATGGCTTTGGATATGGATATGGTGGCTTCCGACCACTTGACTACAGAAGATATTGGACATTCAACCTCTATTGATCAACTTCTGACCATGTGAACTATATTATAATCTGTGTCCTCAGGAACCAAACTTGAAGTGATGTTTTATTGACGGCTTTCCAGAGAATAAGATGTGGACTTCAAATTCTCTGTGTATTGAACTGTGCAAGGTAGGGTGACCATGGACTGAACTTTATTTGAAAGCTTAATTTTTCTTGATAGAATACTGACCTTATTTTCAATTGTCCCAGTGTATTTGATTTTCATGTTTCTCCCCAAATTCTGGTTCAGTTTCTTTTTTTCATCGACTTACCTCTTCTAATAAATATGCTTAACTTAGCCTATAAATGTGATTTTCGATTTTGTTCTTTCCTCTTGATTCATTCTTTGTGGATATATTTTCCTACTGAATTTTGCAATGAAGATAATACTTTGCTCTTCTTAGCATCCTACGTATTAAAGGGATGTTAATTTAAGGAAAAAGTAAATAGCCCATGGTAGTTTGCATGAGGCTTTTCTTTCATTCTTCTTGTTCATATTATACTCTTGAGTAAGAAATCTTGAGATTAAAATTAGCCATAATCTCTCCAACCTCCAGTGTGTTTTGTGACTCAATAAAGAGTTTTTAACTTTTAAAGAATACTTTGCAGTTTCTTGCTGTCTTTATTCTGCATTGATGTTTACAATGCCAGTTAGAAGAACCAGTGTACAGAAGCTATCCTGAAATCACATCCCTTCGATGCCCATCATACTCTGTTTTCAGTTTGCTTTTTGTTTATATGGCTTTTCTTGAGTCTGTTGTATGAGTTTAGTGGTTAAACCATTACTAACAAAAAGGCACATTTGTGAATTAAAATAAATTCCAGTGATGTTAGAGCGATATTTGCCTCACACAGCATGCTAAGAAAAGGTTATTTTCTTAAGGATTCTCAATTGACTACATGAAGAAAGATGAGGAATACATTTTAAACTCTTCTAAATATAAAAGGTCAAGAAAGGTGAATTTTGTTACAGTGAGTCATATTTCACACTCTGGTTTATTCCTGAATCACCAAACTTGACATCTTAAAAATGGACAGGGAAGACAAATCGCAGGGAAGATAAATGTTCTTTATGGGAACAAACCTGAGCAAAACCTATAGCTCCCAAAATAATACTCGCATCCTTCTGGATCCCTAACTTTGTGCACTCATGGTCTTGCATTCAATTAGCTGTTGATGCTAAATAATCTTAAAAAATTCTATCATTATTAAATGTCACTTTAATAACACTTCCTTAATTAACATTGTATTGAGTTTCTAGCTTATAATCTCCTTCAATGCCAGCCTATACGACAACATCAAAGCACAACTTAGTAAAAGGCATTTGTATAGGTAGCAAAACAACGTAATGTAGATCTAAAGCTCTCTGAAAATCTAAAGTTATCCGAGGATATACTCTGGACCATCTAAATGAATGGAGGATTTTTATACCTTTAGGGAAATTCTCTATCAAGCCAGACTTTAAGTTTTATTTTTATTTATTTATTTATTTATTTATTTATTTATTTATTTATTTATTTATTTATTGTTTTGGTGAGGAAGATTGGTCCTGAGCTAACATCTGTTGCCAATCTTCCTCTTTTAGCTTGAGGAAGATTGGCCCTGAGCTAATGTCGTTGCCAATCTGCCTCTATTTTTTATATGTGAGATGCCTGCCACAGCATGGCTTGATGAGTGGTGCATAGGTCCATGCCCGGGATCCGAACCTGCGAACCCCGGGCCACAAAAGCAGAGTGTGCGAACTTAACCACTATGCCACCGGGCCCACCCCAAGTTTTATTTTTTTTAAATCAACATATAGTAAAATTGTGTAGTTCTACATATATGTCTGTGTAATTATCAGAACAATCAGTCTATAGAACAGTTTTATCACCCCAGAAACTCTCATGCCATCCTTATTTTAGTCATAGCCTCTCCCCTAACTCTTGACAACCATTGATCTGTCCTCCATCGCTATAGTTTTGTATTTGTGACAAAGTCAAAATATATTTGGTCTTGTCATTTATATTCCATATAAACGGAATTATACAGTATGTAAACTTTTAAAGCAGACATTTTTTTTTAAATTTTTTTTTAAAATTTTTATTTATTTATTTTTCACCCAAAGCCCCAGTAGATAGTTGTAGGTCATAGCTGCACATCCTTCTAGTTGCTGTATGTGGGACACGGCCTCAGCATGGCCCGAGAAGCAGTGCGTCGGTGCGCGCCCGGGATCCGAACCTGGGCTGCCAGTAGTGGAGCGCGTGCACTTAACCGCTAAGCCACAGGGCCGGCCCTAAAGCAGACTTCTTTAGATATGTTCTATATAGGGTTCACCAAGCTTCTTGAATCTGTCTTTGGCTAAGAATATGCTGAGAACAGGCTAAGAAAAGAATTCCTTCCAGAATCTGGAGTAGGCTTGAACTTCCAGGATGATTGGTCTAGCCATTGAAAGAGAAGAAATGTGGGAAAAGAGAACCTGGCAGTTTCTGCAAGTGTCTTATCAACCTTGACAGATACATAAAATACATGAAATTTATTTTATAATAGCCCAGGTTCCATAGTTTTCAAATCTGAGCATGCATAAAAATTCTAGCCAAGCTGTTAAAGAATGCACATTTCAGGGTTCTGTCTCCATAGATTCTGGTTCAGTAGTCTGGGGCACAGCCTATTTATCTGCATTTTTAAACAGCAAAAAATGATTATGAAGCAGATGATATTAGAGTCACCTTTTAAGAAACACTGATCTACATAAAGAAATTGACATGTTCACCACATTTTTTCAGTGTCGCTAAATTGAGTGGTATTCCCAAATCTTGAAGGTTAGGAATAGATTTTTAAGACCACCTAAATGAAGTGCCCAGCAAAAATGAAAGTTGGCATGGGAAGGAAAAGTGCAAGGCAGTTCCAGAGAAAGGGTGGAGAAATCTTGGCTCGAGAAAATATTGCAGGAACTAAACAAGTCATACACTAGCAATGAATCAGCAATGGAATGTATAATTAAAAAAGAACCCAATACGATTGTGAGTTAATAGAAGTATGACACATGGGAGGTGATAATTAATCCTTCCACTATATGGCATTGTCCAAACCCTTATTAGAAAATGGAGTGTTTTATTATCTGAATTTTATTAAGGATGTAGGAAATTGAGGAATAGTCTAGAGATAAGCATTAGGAATCGTAAAAGGGAAAGAAATCTGAGCTCCATAGGGAAAGATTAGAAGAATATGGGTTGTGATTTACTTTCGTAGAAAAATTAAAAATATTCTATTTTTTCTATGAACAATTGTTCATTGCAAACAGTATGGAAAATAAAGAAAATTAAGGAGAACAAAAATATTATCCGTTACTCAGAAGTAGCTAGTATTATTTCTTTGGTGACAGAAAGTAAAATAATTTTTTATATTCTTTATGATTATTTTGAACACTCTCCTATGTAGTTGATCATTATTTGAAAATATAATTTTAAAATGACTGTGTCATATTACTCTCCATAAATACAACATGTTTTACTTACTTAATCTCAGCTGTATGTATCTAGGATGTTTTCAAACACTCACCACTTGAAATAGTGTTTTAATGAACATCACTGAGTAATCACTATTCCCATCTTTAATAATTTCCTTGTTTTAGACTCCAATTAGAGCCAAGATACTAAATCAAGAGTCAGAAATATTTTTAAGGTTCAGGACACATGTTATCCTCCAATGCCAAGCCATTGAAATAAAAATAAACTCCTTGTTCCTTATTATGTCTATAGGACCCTGGAGAGATCTTTCCTGAAGCCCTTTCCTCAATTACTCTGTTTATAGCACTTACTGCTAGTTAAGATTATCTTCTATGATTATTAAACTATAAAAATGATCAAAGTATTAAATGGGTGTTTTAAAAGTAACCTGAACAAAAAAACAGATAGCAAAAAAATTAGCCTCCTGATCTATCCCTTCTTACCTTCCATTTCTTCTACCCAGTGACAACCATCTTCAACTACTTTAGACATTTTTTCATACTTAATCATTTCTATATAATAATTTTATTTTGCATTTTTTTGTTTTCTCAATTTTACACATAATATATTGCCTTTCTGTTATGTGAGATAAGGATTTATTTATTTTATATATCCTTCATCCAAGACACACACTTCTCCTCTCCCAACCTTCCCATATGGTTATGTCACAGTAGTATTTACACTTGCATGACTAAACAGTATTTACTCTAAATCCATGATGTGTTGGAATTGCATTTCCTTTCCAGGAATTAATAACTGTCTACATTTACCACAAAGAAGCCCTTCTCCAATCTCTTTGACAGAACTGTAGAATTTCTCCCAATAGGGTTACACAGATCAGAGAATCCATCAGTTCCATTTTCCCTCTAGAAATATTCCTCTTGGAGCTCTCTGCCCTTTCGCTTCCTGTCCAGTCTGGGCTGTTGCCCCCTAGGCTAGCTGAACAGCCCAAATCCCCTTATCCTCTCTTTTTAACATCACCCATTGCCTGGATTGGTGTTTGGATTTCTGGGTTTCTGGCACAGCACATCCTCCAGCAATTTTCTGAGCTAGTGTGTCTTTAGGTAAACTTTCTGTGATCCTGCATGTCTGAAAATACTTTTATTTTACCCTGACAGCTTATAGCTGACCGTTTTTCTAGGTTAGAAACAAATTTCTTTCACTTTACTGAAAATGTTGCTTCATTTTCTTCTGGCTTTCATTTTTGTTTTTGAGATGTCTAATACCATTCTGATCTCTAGTCCTTTGTATGCATGCTTTTTTTCTTTCCCTCTGTGAAAGCTCTTAGGATTCTCTTCATATAGGTACTGGCTTGGAAATAATTTTTAAGATAAATTTTACTACTAGGTAGATCATGAAGGACAGATTCCTGTGATTTTTCTTCTAGAATATCACATTTATGAATATATTCATGTTGTCTTTCAAATACTGTATATTTTGATACTCAATCTATTTTTTTAAAAAATTCTGTTTCTCTCAGAAGATCCTTGCCACTACGCATGACCCATATCACAGCTTGACTAAAGGGAAAAAAAATAAAAACAGTACAATTACCAACAGGGTGAGAAGAGAAGGTGATATAATGGCAGCGACCTTCCCTGTAAATTGACTGGTTGGTTGAGCTAAACATTGTTTGGCCAGTCAATAAAACAGTGAGGCCAACACTCAGGGCAACAAGACATACAGGTTAAACACTACTCCATGGGAAGTGAGCAGCAATAAATATTTTTTACCAGCTGTTGACAAGAGGCAAGATTGGGCAAGAGAGCAAAGAAATGTTAATGATAGCGTTGAGGAAGATCACATTCAGACACTTGCCAAAATGTTTCTTGTAATCCTCCAAATCCTGTCTTTAAGGCTTCTCTAATCCTAGCAACCTTTTATGTGGTTCCAACCTTCCTTTTGACAGTCACTACTCTAATGTGTCTGGGTTTCTATCATTATGTGATTTTTGTGAGTGAATATTATGTGAAACATTACCATTGGCTCTAATTTTGCCTTGAAGGTAAATAGCTTTCCTTTTTACTGAATTTATTGATATATGGTTAGTAATTTCTCTTTACTTTCTAAACTTTTATTTGTGATAGCACAGTAGTTTACGTTATGTTTGCATAGCAATTTAGAGTATTTCATTGATTGTACTAGCACTTTGGTGATTCTCTATGAACATATCAGCACTTTAAAAAAGTGATTATTAATTTATCTATATGCATATACAAACTCTATCTATCTATCTATCTATCTATCTATCTATCCATCCATCCAGCCATCCACCCACCCATCCATCCATCTAATTTTTTGTTTTCATATTTGGAGTCTGTAGTAGATACTTTTTTTAAAAAAAATATCAGCACTTTGTGATTCTCAACATAATAGTGAAACAAATAGAAAAGTGGAACTCTGGAGCTAGGATGGGATTTTTGTAGATTTCAAAGTCCAGTCCAGAAAACTACTGAATAGATAAGGTTTGTTTACATTGCTTTTCTGTTATGGTGACAAATCAAAGTGTAGAATAGTCTTCATTTTCAAATGCACTTCCTGAGCAGGGCCTTGGTGTCTCTACTTGAGCTTTCCTTCCTTTCAGGACCAGCAACTATTAAGTTTAATATGATCCCTATTGAGCACAGGTATTCATTACAACACTTGCACACCCTGAAAAGCAAGCGAAGCCATTTGTTATCTGGGTGCTTTTTAAGAGAAATAACATGCCATGGTTTCAGTTCAACAGTGTTAGTTAATGTTGGGGGTTACCTTAGCTGGGGTCTGTCAACATCTCTGGATAATATTTGTGGGCAATTGCTACATTTGCCCACATACAGCAATGTTCTGCTGGTCATTTATCTTCCTGGAGAGAGTACTGGTGTGTGTCAGCATCCAAAACCTTGCATTGGAAAAGGTAACATCCCAAACAAGTGAGTTTGTTCTGAAAATCACAGTTTCTGGGAAGGTTCACCTAGTCAAAGGTTTTGATAGTGGATATGAGATCTTATTACATGGCAAAGAAATTTAAGTATATTTGAGCAGAATAGAACACAGTCTAGATTCAGAGCTTTAGATCTGGGGTCCAAAAAATTAAAGATTTTCACTTCTTACTATAGATTACAGACTGAGGAGGGTTCAGGGGAACTACAACTTAACTTCAAAGCATATTCAAGTGTCTTTAATGAGTACAAAGTCATTCTTTATGTAAAAGGACAACAGATTAATGAGGTTTATTATTGTCTTTAAATCAGTTAATAAAATAACGTGTTGGGAATTCATTTGCAGTATCCATGCACTGCTAGATAGACATAAATGAACCTATGGACATGGACACTGGGATAATCTAGCTTTGATTACTTGCTCCCAATTATCAGAGGGTGCCCTTAGTTCTAATATGATGTATTACAATTGTTATGCTGGCTGGTACTCCCCTAGGCTTTTCTGGACTTTGTGACTCTGGATATGGTGTCTTTGGAGACCTGGGTTACAGCTGGGGCTCTGGTTATGGGTACAGTTTTGGTGTGGATACTTCCAGTGACTTGGATATAGCTATGGATGTATCTCTGCTGTTGGCTGGGGTATAGAAGCCCAGCTTTCTGTGGAAAACGTTGGTCATCTGGACTCTACAGCTATTAATGGGGACTTCTACACCTTTATTACCATGACTCGTCATCTCATCTGCCTGCAGAGCTCACATCTAGGCACCAGTTCCTGTAGTATTTTTTGGTAACTAATGTCTGTTCTTTGTTATACTTGAGAATCCATATGCAAGTCTTGAACTGACTTTTTGTTTCAAGGTGGATTGACTGGAATACATTTCACTGAAGCTTCTCAGACACTCTCCATCTAAAAGTACGTTTTCCTCTTTTTTTTTTTTAAATTTTTTAAATTTATTTTTTTCCCCCAAAGCCCCAGTAGATAGTTGTACATCATAGTTGCACATCCTTCTAGTTGCTGTATGTGGGACGCGGCCTCAGCATGGCCAGAGAAATGGTGCTTTGGCGCACGCCCAGGATCCGAACCCGGGCCGCCAGCAGCGGAGTGCGCACACTTAACCGCTAAGCCACAGGGCCGGTCCTCCTCTTAATGGAATGTTATGCTTGGGTAATACCTTTCACTGAAGTTTCTCAGACACTCTCCATCTAAAAGTACGTTTTCCTCTTAATGGAATGTTATGCTTGGGTAATACCTTTCACTGAAGTTTCTCAGACACTCTCCATCTAAAAGTACGTTTTCCTCTTAATGGAATGTTATGCTTGGGTGATAGAGCTCATAGTTTAATTCAATTTGGGGGTCATATTTCTATGCTTACTTCTGTAAGTACCCTTTTCCTGGAGTAGCAATTGTTGATTGTCCTTTCTGATTTTTTAAGTCTATTTTGTTGTGTTGCTGTTACGTATTTTTTTCGTTCTGTATTCAGTTTGGGTCCTGGGTTTATGTCTGTGTGATGGATCTTAGAATAGTTTATCTGCAGTTTTGCTTATGTCTTTCCTGAATTTGCCCTCTGTTTGACTTGTTTATGATTTCAAATTTTCAAATGTTCATATTTGGGCAGGATTTTTTTCTGTTCTGGAAGGTTGCTCAGATTTTGGTCTTTCTTTTAGGATTGTGATTCTCATAGGGTTCTCTGCTTTTGGTCACTTTGAAATGTTACAGTATTTTGACCTATATGGTCCCAAAAATGTCCAAAGAGGAGCATTCCTGTGTCCTGAAATAACGTAATACCCCTCCTGTAGATCTGGAGCTTAAATATTATCTAAGAAATTCTCCAGAGGACTGAACATATTTGTTGTTTATACTATAGTTTTCCTAATATACAGTTAATATCAATGGTAAAAGATTGAAGTCCTTAATTATTAGCCTTCTTTTTTCGTTTTTTTTTTTGTGAGGAAGATCAGCCCTGAGCTAACATCCGATGCCAATCCTCCTCTTTTTGCTGAGGAAGATTGGCCCTGGGCTAACATCCGTTCCCATCTTCCTCTACTTTATATGGGACCCTGCCACAGCATGGCTTGCCAAGCGATGTGTTGGTGCGCGTCCAAGATCTGAACCTGTGAACCCCGGGCCGCCAAAGCGGAGGGCACACAGTTAACTGCTATACCACTGGGCCAGCCCTGGCCTTCTGGTTTTTTAACTTAAGGGTTGAGTACTTAGAGGAATGAATGAATAACATAACTCCTCCTAAATTGTAGCATCAAGTAGGTTATGGATAGCAGTCAGATAATTGATCATTTCAGACTATGTTTTCTGATTTGGCCCTAAGTATTTATAGATTGCACAACTGATTAAGGGAAGAACCATGTGTATTCAGAGAACAGGATCATATCTATTACCTAAAGTTCTTTTAGTCATTATTGTTAATTTTGAGGGGCACGGGGACAATATTACTTCTAAAACTTATGGTATTCATGTGATATTAATTAATCTTCATGAGAAAAGCACAACACATATAACAATCTTTATATTATCATATTTAGTTGGTCAAGATGTTGATATAGGTTATTTCACAGAAATGAGTGTATTAGTGTGTAAGAGGGTAGAATTCACCTTGGTGAAAGATGCCATATGTTCTACATTGTACATTAGGAATATGCTGACCTGCATTTACACACAAGCAGATATTCTGTTTTAAGATTAAAAGTAATAGAAAAAGGAACAAAATGTATTTTCTAGGTATATAAAGAATAAGTTGAACATTTGTCTTGACTTCAGCTTCTGGAAATCTTAATGGCCTAATGTCCATTCCAACCTTATTCTTGGCATCTTTGAACTTTTCGTTATTCCTGGTCCTGTGATGGTTCCAGTAGTGTGACAACATCAGTTATCCAGACTAGGATGTTGTTGAGATTGGCAGTTATTGTATGAATATTCACTTTCAGATATAGGCAAGCAGTACAGAGGTAATTGAACTGCTCATGTTTTATATATTGAAATGCTATCTGCTAATTGAAGTATTCATGATTATAAGAGAAATGTGCTGTAGTAATTAGTGATGATTATGAAAGATTGATTTTTGCATCAAAACATTAAGAATTGGTAAGAATTTAAATAAAAAGAGAAATGCATTGATAACCAATCCAAATATTATGAAAGTGTATGCTATCTAGATCAGTGTTTATCAAACTTGAATGTGGGCCCAAATCACATGAGGTTTTAGTTAAAAATCAGATTCTTATTCAGTGGGTCTGGATTGGGGTCTGAATTTCCTGTTTTCTAGGAAGCCTCAGGAGATGCTGACATTGCTGGTCTGAGGACCACACTTGCAACACCAAGCATCTAGATAACTTTAGGACAAATACAATGTGCCTTTTGAGCCAACAAATGTTTTAAAAATTTTAAATTTTGATATAACGCAGAAAAAAAGATTTGGTTTATATCTTAATTCTAATCTTTGTAGAATTGTTTATGTTTTAGCCTATACAATATCAAACTTCACATCTTTTAATTTTAATTATTAATTTCAATTAAATACAAGTTTTTCAAGAAATAGTCTATATGGAATTTCAATACACATTTTGAGTATGAAGTAAAAACAGAATATTAAAATATTAGAGTTCAGTAGCAGCAAAATGATTTAGAGAAAAAGAAGTCACCGAAGAGGCATTTGGTGTTCGCTATAAAAGATTTAAAACAACGGAGTTTAGAAAAATGCTTGAGAAAGACACTGCCTTATAATTTTGAGTCTGTGGGAATGTACGTTGAAATTAGTGCTACAGACTCTCAGGCTGAATAGTTTTTTTGAAAGAACAAAAAAAGATTTTTGAGATTTTCCTGAGGTATTACTCTAAGATATAGATTTTCTTCTAGAAAATATTTAAATTCATTTTCACTTTATTTAAATTTTTTTTTCCTGAATTATTTTCATCTGTTTCCCAAAGGATTAATAATATAATTAAATATACTATTCCTGTATCTTGTTTGTTAGACATTTGGACATGCAGGAACAATGAAAACTGTTTTTTAAGGTTGATAATATATTGTATTAATGATGAAATCCACCATGATTCTATTTTAACATTTTGCTGAGAGATCTCTGGAACTTACACAATGAACAATACCGTGAATCTCGTGGAAAAATATTTTGTAGAAAGGAAAATTAGTAAAGAAAAGTGATTACGATTGTCAGTGACAATGGGAAAAACACGATGAAGGCTATGAGTGATTTAGTAATTATGTACATCATGCTTTTTTGTTCTTACCCTTCAGTTTTATGTTCAGGCCATAATTACAGCACACAGTAGAGTAACAGAATTATTGTCTATAATCAGCAAGATACAGAGCTAATTAAATCATTATTCTTTAGCCAAGGACAAACTACATGACATAAAGAGAATTGTGGAACTTCTTTGTCATGTGCTTATATAAGATGTTCCAAACAAGCTGGAATAGCATTTGTCAAATTAGATGGTGCTTGAAAAAACATTAATACTGCATTTGACAGATAATACCAATATAGTAGGGCATCTGATTGCTTGCAGATAATTAACTCACTTGCTGGAATCTGCTGCTGAAGTAACCAAACTCATGCATGTATTTCTTCCAGCATATCTGCTTTGTGTCATTCTGTTCTAGCAGAGGACCATGGTGTGCATGCAATGGAATCTGAGGTATAGATGATAGTTCATGAATAGTTTATCTTGAAAGTCAATAACGCTGCTCCATTGCCATCAAATATTTAAGGACAAATGTTCTCAAGTGATTGAATGAAGCAAGAAGTATGTGCAAATGTATTATAACCGTGTCTTTTATTTTCTGCATTCTGATGCTTTGAAAACTGGGGCTTTGCTGACCCTAGAGGGACTGCCCCTCCCAGAGTAGGCCAATTCCTTGAGACAGCAAACAAATCACCATGAGTGTGTCTCAAATGCAAACCAACCCATCCAGAGCCCACACTCCCAACCACCTCCTTTCTCAGGCTCCCAGACTCTGGGACACTCCACCTGCTCAGATCACCCCAGGGCCAGGTACCAGACATCTAGGGACAGATCCTATGCCCCACAACCTTCTGAAATTATTCAAACTGGCCATTCGCAAGCCTGTTTACGCTCCCTCACCATTCCTTCCTGTGGAAACCACAATAAAGGCTCTTGCTCGCATTTCCCCCTCTCCCTCTTCCCCCTGACTGACCCTACTGTTTCTCCACGCAGTGTCCCGTGGCTTAGTGTACCCTCTCTTCTTGGGGTCTGTGGGTATACTTAATGGCAGTCATCTGATCTGTTGGCCTCACCATACCTAAATAATAATAAAATCTACATTTTAAAACAGCAAAGATATTAGGAATTAATTTAATATAAAAATGAGGGTGGAAATCTTAACTCTATCTCTGAAAATATTCAGAAAGCATCATCTTAAGTTTCAGTTTCTGAGATTGCTTCAGTGAAAATACATCAGTGCTAATGGCCACATTTTCAAGTCAGGAGTTGAAGAGGTGACGCCTTTTCCTTAGGTTCTGTTAGGAAGAGAAGCTTAATAACTCAGTGACAATACGCAGTCTTCACTATACCACTTTGTCAGAGCCAGCAGAACAGCACCTTGCTTTTCACCCACAAGGACTGGCAGTAAACCTTTACTTAGTTTTGCAGATGTTCAGGGTAGTCACCCCATTGAACTAAAATATCAAACGTTAAACATTCGTCCACATAATTTTAAATAATAAGGTAATGGTATTTAAAAAAATTTAGATTTATTCCTATATATCAGAACTTTAGTCTGTGAGGGTGATATTTCTTGTTGGCTTCAGTTTCAGTTGAATCTTGATTTTAACCATGGCCATTTGGCCTTGGTCAAAATATGTCTTTAGTGCACTTCAAATACTGGGCTTACATTATAAGTACGTGTTAACGATTGCTATTAAGTACATTTTTTTACAGTAGATTTTCCTATATACCCAATAGATGAATTTAAATCTAATATAAACAAATTAAGGATGAATAATTGAGCTTAGAAGGAATAAACAAATGTTATCAAGGAGACTGGTGCCCAAATAAAAAAATGGATTTGCAATATACAATATTCTTTTGGAAAAGTTATTAAAAACATTTCTCATATGAGTTTAAATAAGTGTTCAAGAAAATACATAATACTAACTTAACTCTGGTATATGATCCTTTTACTTGAAGGTATAATACTGATCTGTTGGAAGTAAACATGGAAAATTTTTTCCTTATTATTGATATCACTCAAAATATGCAATAAGACATGGGCCAACATATTTTAAGTTCCCAAATGTGCATTAAGTCCTAAGTCTCCATTTTCTGGGCTTAAGTCTCCTGTATATCCAGATTGCTATGCTTCCTTATTTGCTGAACTATCTTCTAGATGTACACAGATCTATGTCTATGTCTCAAAATTATGTGTCAGCTGAGTTTAATGTTTTCCCTCTCAGTCTTGATCATCCTCCTGTGTCTACTACTTCAGTGAACTCCTGATCTGCACCATTCCCCAGGCTAAAAATTATTCAGCTAGCCTTGACCTGTTATCTCCTGAATGCAATGAATTCTCAAATTCTGATGACAGTTCCTCTATTGTTCCAACTCAAAATTTTTACTTCACCATACTCTTCACGGCCCCTCACATAGTTTACAACAATCTCCAAGATGGAAGGTTTGTATTGGCTCCCTGTTTCCCAAACCTTCAGTCCCTCTCCACTCAGTTTCATTCATTTTGTTGCTGTCAAATCATCTTTTTAAAACACATATCTGCTCATGCTGCTCACCTGCTTTTAAGTCCTCTGGTAGCTTCCAACTGCCTATGAGAAAAAAATCCAAATTTCCTAGCACGCCATACAAGTAGGGCAACTGTGTAATTTACCATCCAAACTGGAACATTTTGGACAGTTTAGGGAGCCTACATGGTCTGAATGTTTATGTCCTCCCAGATTCATATGTTAAAATCCTAATGCCCAATGTGGTGGTATTAGAAAGTGGGGCCCTTAGGAATTGATTAGGTTGTGAAGGGAGAGCTCTCATTAATGGGATTAGTGAGCTTATAGAAGAGGCCTGAGAGAGATCCCTAGCCCATTCCATCATGTGAGGATACAAGGAGAAGTCTGTGACTGGGAAGAGGACCCTCACCTGACCATGCTGGCACCTTGATCTCAGATCTCAGACCTCTAGACTGTGAGAAATAAATTTCTGTTGCTTATAAGCTACCTAGTCTGTGGTATTTTGTTATAGCAGCCCAAATGGGCTAAGACCGAGCCCTGTTAATAATTATGCCAGAACCACACGGACTGTCTCTGGCAAACCAGAAATTATGGTTACTCTACATGTAATTATCATCATTTTGTAAGTATGGCTTAGATTTCCAGCTTCATCCCTTATGAAACTCTACCATATACCTTGTTCATCCACTAGTTATTCATTCAGCAAGTAAGTTTTGCCCTACTAGCTGCTAATTACTATTCTAGACAAAAATCATTGTAATTGTAGAACTTACGTTTTAGCATTGGGGACTTACAATAAATGAGGAAAATATAACATGTCAGATGGTGAGAAAATTAAGAGAGGTTAATGAGATAGAATACCAGGGAGAGGAGCTGAAATTTTAATTAAGATGGTCAGTGAAGGTCTCCCTGAGAAGATGGCATTCAAGAAAATCTTGAAGGAGGATCAAATGTGACTCCTGTGTTTATCTGGGGAAAACATTTGAGGCAGAGTGAAGAGCAAGTGCAAAGGCTGGACTCTGCTTAGTTGAAGCAGAAGTTATTGAAGAAGAAAGAGCTGGAGTGTGGCTAGACGGAAGTGAAGTTGGTGGGTGGGTAGTAGGAAATGAGATCAGAGAACCTACAGTAAAGGTTTTAGCTTTTATTCTAAGGTGGAAGCCCACTGAAGGTCTTGGAGCAGAGGAGTGACACAAACTGACTTATTCTAACCAGATCTCTCTGGCTGCTATATTGATAATATCCTGCTAAGGAGTAAGGATGGGCAAGAGTGGAAGCAGAAAGACCAGATAGAAGGCTATTGGCTATTGCAAGCAGCTATTGGTGAGAGCAATGGAAATGCTGACATATTTCAAGGGTAAAATTTACTAATTTTTATGAATGATTGGATGTGAGGTATAAATGTAAGAGGTGTTGAGGATGATTCCTAAGTCTAGGCTGAGTGACAGGCACGACAGTCTTAAATTGAAATAAAATAAACTGCAAGAGAAGTGGGTATGTGGGGCAAGGTCAGGAGGTCAATTTTGAACTTTTTATGTTTGAGATGCCCATCAGACATCCTAGTGGAGATGCGGATCAGATAGTTGGGTATATAAGTCCAGGAAGAGGTCTGGGCCAGAGTTTTAAATTTGATAGTTGTCAGAAACATAGATGAGTATTTAAAGCCATGGGACTGGATGAGATCATGAAAGGAGTGAATGTAGGCAGAAAAGGAAAGAGGTCCAAAGACAGAATTCTGCGCACGTGTCAAATGTGCCCATACCTGCAGCATCCTAACTGTATTGTGAGTCTCCCTCGTCTCTACCCTCATCTACCTTTTCTTTCTCCCTGGCATATTTTCCCTGATTCTTTGTCCTATGGAGTCTTACTTATCCTTTTGGAGCTTTTCAGAACCCTCTAGCTTGACTTAGCATCCACCTCTATGCTCTCCTTGCCTTATTACCTTGGAATTGCTTACTTACATGTATAATCCTTGAGGACAGGGATTATTTTGCATGCCCAGAACTTAACATATGAAAGATATTTAATTAATATTTATTGCACAAATGAATATACGTTTTAGCTTATATAATGCATCTGCTTATCAGACAGTCATAATGAAAAACCCGAACCAAGATTTTGATTATATGATCCACCACGTTATTTCAATGATATTAACTATTTGAAAGAATATCATCTTGTGTTACTGTAGAAAGAGCCCTATATGTAGAACAAGGAAACTTGAGCTACAATTTGCGTTTCTATTCACTGTTTGGTTGGCCATCTGCAAGTAGTTTAATGTCTCTAAAACTTGGTTTTCTTTTCTGTAAAATGGAATTCATAATTTTTAATCACCACACTAGATTATATACATGAAAACACTTTGTAAACCGTAAAAAAAAATATAAAGTGTAAGATATTATTTGTTTGTCTGGAAAGACATCCATTATGAATCTGTCTTTGCCTTAGGTGTTGAGTGTTAAGATAAGATGTGTTTAGGATCAGTGTGCTGTGTTCCAACATGCCGCTTGTGGTTGACGCAGCATATGGCAATTGAGTTTCTATAATGGCAAATCTCCTTTCATTTCAGGGACTGTAATGCTCTACCTGGCTGCTATTACCTTTTATATGTTGTCAGTTACAGCCTCCAGAGCAAGCTATCACGGTGATGTCAGATGCAGATTAAAAGAAGGTAGTACTGGCTTTGATTAAAGAGATTGTGATGTTCATGAGTTGGATGTTTGAGTTGGAACACGTTTTCCTCCCTTGTGGCTTACCAGTACACATTCTGAGGTGTTAGGCTGGCTCTAGTCTTGGATTGCCTGTTAGAAATCAGAACACATGCTGCTTCATAGACTTGGGGTGAAATCAAGGAACTGGCTTCTCTTTCATATTTGAACTACATAAAGATTATCTTTAAATTCTATCTCTCCGTCTGGGCTGCCTGCACCTAGAACAAGCACCTGCCTTCAAGAATGAAAGCTCCCATGGCCTCCTGCTCTCCTATGACGCTAGTTTCTCTCTTGAATTCGGTTCAACAAGGACTCCTTGCACCTACTGTCCCGTGGAGAAGTATGATTTTCTTTTGTCCAAGCTTTTCTGGTTGTTATGGGAGGGAAGATCTTTCTTAATCTTCTATATGCTAACCAAAAGTAGAAGAGTATTCTTAAAGTTCTTTATTCACACTCTACCTGCAAATCAACTTAGGAGTTTTGGGAGTTTTCTGAACTTTCTGATTTAATGATTGTGACTGTTTTGACTTTGCTGTATTTCCTTGTACAACTGAATTCTCTGCTGGGGAAAACTTAGATCTTTGGAGCAATGCTGGTTATAAGAGAGCACCTGGACCAATTAGTGGTTCTTGCTATGGCTCTCTCAATATTGTGGAGGTCAGGGACATGATTCTTATTTGGAGGAGTTGAGTGTAATGTATTCCATGACCATGGCTTGCCTTCCAATCCAGCTGAATCACTTTTGATCTGCATGTTACCATTTCTAAGGGGAAAAAATGGGTTAATCATTTCAAATCCACAGTTGCTTTTAGAGATAGTTACTCAAGTACATGTTCTACTGATGGGTTATTTCTGATTTACTTATAAAGAGGAAAAACTGTGTAAATGCTAATAGAACTAGGTAAAGCTATTCAAAACATGCCACAAGCCTTTCTGAAAAAATGTTTTTAATTCTCAGATTTTTGGAAACATTGGTAGATAGCATATTAAACCATTCTGCAAGTGAACAGTTATGGAAAATGAATTCATTTTATTTCTCACTTTCCACAATGCCTTTATAATCCTGGGGAAAAGTATCTTTAAGTATTCTGTTTTTATCTTTCAAAAATAAAATAATATATTTAATTAAAAACTACCTTATTCATATTAACAGTAACTTATTTATATCTCTTTCATCCCCAGAATTTTCTAAATGCATCTTATTTATATTCCACAATTGTTAAACTAAAACTAATATTCAAATCCAACTGTTGACATTTCTATGAAATACTAGCATACATTTTGCCTCAGGTAAAATGTAGCAAAGCTAATAACTATTTCCTTCTCCAAGTTTCACAATCCCAAAGATCCCTATTAACATTTTCTGTCCTCGATGCTATGCATAATGAAATAATACTGTTTTAGTTGGTTTTCTATTTCATGTTTGTTTTACTTCTAAAGTGCCGTAGGCCATAAAGCCGTGTTGTTCTTCTTTCTCTCTCTCTCTCTGAATGTGTAATTGTTTATAATATATGCAATAATAACCATAGCTAACATTTAATAAGGTAATACGTACCATTTCCAGATGTTGTTCTCAATGTTTTATATATATTAACTCATTTAACCCTTAACATTTACTTACTATTATTATCCTCAATAACAGATGAAGCAACTGAGGGGCGGTGAGGGTGCACTTGTCCAAATTTACACAAATGGTAAATGGCAAAGCTTGGATTTGAACTTAGACAGGCCGAATCTCAAGTCAATGATGATAGGACACTGATATAATTGATTATCCAGCTGGAATACCCTTGAGAGTAAAAGGTGGCAATATTAATAATTACACCAACTAATCAGGTGCATGGTTTTCTAGTTTTTACTTGTGGCTGTACTATGATTACATTGTCTCTCGGTAAAACAACACACTTAAAATGCATTATTATATTTATGATCTATATTATTTCTTCATTTGGATATGGCTATATTTGGGTCAATTGCCAAAAGATGAGTGATATTTAGCCATGGGAAAAGAGAAACAGAATGAAGGGCAGAAATTTGAAGAATACTTTGAAAAGTGTGAAAAACTTTTTACTAGAATTACCATAGGAATAAATTTTGAGTAATATAAATACATGAAATAATTACATGAATGATGGATAAATTATCAAAATAGTATTAACAGCCAACAAATTAGGCAGATGAGATATTACAAAGAGAAAAAATAAATTATTTGCTTTTAGAGCATAATTTTTGATATGTCTTGATAACTTTCCTCATTAATGAACTCTATAAATTTGATGACACGTGTGACCTAATTACCATTGTGTGTTGTTTTGAAAGCAGGTAGACGCAGACATAATTCTGTCCTTTGGGGCTTCATGCATCAATGGGAATATAACTTCCTGGCTAATTTGATGTGTTAGATTGCAATGAGGAAGAAGCTGAGTTTATGGTCTTAGGTAAAATAACAGGATGATGAAAGAGGCACGAGTTTGTTGTAAAACTCTCACGTGGACACGTGCTCACGTGGGACTTTCACATTAACAGAGGGTGTCACCCTGCTGGTTAGGGATGATAAAGTCTGAGAAGTATGTTTCATAAAAAATATAACTTCTTATTTTAGACTGAAGATTTATTTGGGGGAACCCTAAGTTAGCAGGAGGTGACCTGAAATCTTACGTAACTGCTGTGACAAAACCTTTTTTAAGAGGACACAACAAAATAATGAGAGACTGCTACCAATACTGATGCAACAGGTGAGAAGGCAGAGTCTCTATGAGACATACTTCACCCATTCCTGGCAGTTGATATGTACGTTTCAGAGCACTGAATGGCATCAATCTTCCTTTACAATCAACTGAAGCCTCACCTGCTGATACAATGCATTCTAATTATGTCAGGAACTCTTGTGGGGCCTATGGATGTGGCCTTAGCTGTTGCTATGACATGGATGAAGGAGCTCCCCAGCACCAGGCTGTAGTTAAGGCTCTGGATATGGTGGTGACTATGGGTCAAGCTGTGTCTATGGATACAGCTTTGGCTGTGGTTCCTCTCTCTACTGACCATCATATTCCCAAAGATGTTGGTCATCTTGCTGATAATTTTTGACTTTCAGAGTTTCTATGCCTCTCACTAGTGTCCTGTGATAAAATTCAAGAAGCCTGTGTTGATTTTCCCTACATTTATCTTCATCTCTTGTGGACAGTAGCAGCCAATATGACATTGCAGTTTACTTGTCAGCCTCTAGGGCAGAGTTTCCAACATTTTGAGACAATCAACATTTAAGCATTTGCTCTTATACTGTCAAACTATGGCATTCCAACCTCTCTATTTAGTTTATATATTATAGCACAGTTCCTAAATAAATGCATTTAAATTCACCTCACAGGATACTTTTCTGTTTGTGTTTGTTAAAGATTTTATGATTCTTTTTACCATTCATAAACTGGGCCACGTATAAGAGTTGTAATGATCCAGAAGAACTGGTCTACCTAGAGAGCTGGATGCAGGAGCAAACAGGGTTAGACCAGATGAGAGAACTTGTGTTGTTTTTGGTCTCTGCTTCTAATCTTTTACATCTTATATGCCCGATTTGTAAGTTTTGAATGGTATAGAATAGTATTATTCAAGAAATCTCTGTCTCGGTCTTGGTTTGTGGTAATGCAGAACAATCATTTTCTTCTAATCCACTGTGTTTATAAAATCATAGGCTTTTTTACTCCTGTAACACATAGAGATATTACTGTGTTTATTTATTTCCATTGCCTGACATCTTGAAGACTGTTTGTTGACCAATCTGGGCTGTGGGAATGTATTTCAGTGAGTCTATTATAAAATAAACGGTAGAGGCCTTTCTTATAATTAAAAAAATCAATTTTTACCACTTTTGTGCCTCATGTTCAATGTTTATGCCTCAAATACAGCTTATACTTCAGTAAGTCTAGATAGGAAACTTTTTGGGCAAGTAAGCCCAGGTCTCAGAAAAAAGAAAGCGAGAGATTCTGAATATAAAAGAAGAAAATGGCATATTAAAAGCAAACCATAAGAAGGAGTGTTCTGAAGGTTTTCAAAAATATCATTTTCCAACAAACTGCGAATTTTACAGCATGAGTTCACTCAATAACCAAAAGTTTGTATGTATGAGGCTAAGCGCTGGGGCTATTTTTTTTTTCATTTTTACCATTTGGTTCACATTATATTTATTATCTCTTTAGATTTTGGAGTAATTATTATATAAATAAATTTGAAAAATAAAAGGGCACAAGGTCTAAATTTGTAGTCATCAAGAGCCTGAAAGCTCTTCTAAATGGAAGCTCTATAAAGTCAGAAACTGTGTCTTATTTCTTGTTCAACTCTGTATCTCCAGCCCGAGAACAGTGTCCAGCACATATGGACTCAACACATTTTTGTGAAGTAAGTTCACGTACTATTTTTTTTAATTTATTTTTTTATTGATGTTTTAATAGCTTTTAACATTGTGAAATTTTGGGTTGTACATTTTTGTTTGTCCATCACCATGTATATGTCTCCCTTCACCCCTTGTGCCCACCCCCTACCCCCATTGCCCCTGGTAACCACAATACAGTTTTCTCTGTCCATGTGTTGGTTTATATTCCACATATGAGTGAGATCATACAGTGTTTGTCTTTCTCTTTCTGGCTTACTTCACTTAACATAATACCCTCTAGGCCCATCCATGTTGTTGCAAATGGGACGATTTTGTCTTTTTTTATGGCTGAGTAGTATTCCATTGTATATATATACCACATTTTCTTGATCCAGTCGTCAGTCGAGGGACACTTAGGTTGCTTCCACTTCTTGGCTATGGTGAATAATGCTGCAATGAACATAGGGGTTCATAAGCCTCTTTGGATTGTTGATTTCAGGTTCGTTGGATAGATTCCCAGTAGTGGGATAGCTGGATCATAGGGCATCTCTATTTTTAATTCTTTGAGGAATCTTCATACCGTTTTCCATAGAGCCTGCACCAGTTTGCATTCCCACCAGCTGTGTATGAGGGTTCCCATTTCTCCACATCCTCTCCAACATTTGTTGCTCTTTGTCTTGGTGATTATAGCCATTCTAACTGGTGTGAGGTGATATCTTAGTGTTGTTTTGATTTTCATTTCCCTGATGATTAGTGATGTTGAACATCTTTTCATGTGCCTATTGGCCATCTGTATATCTTCTTTGGAGAAGTGTCTGTTCATTTCCTCTGGCCATTTTTTGATTGGGTTGTTTGTTTTATTGTTGTTCAGTTGTGTGTGTTCTTTATATATTATGGAGATCAACCCCTCATCAGATGTATGTTTTGCAAATATTCTCCCCCAGCTGGTGGGTTGTCTGTTCATCTTGATTCTGGTTTCGTTTGTCTTGTAGAAGCTCTTTAATCTGATAAAGTCCCACTTGTTTATTTTTTCTTTAGTTTCCCTAGTCTGGGTAGGCATGTCATCCGAAAAGATTCCTTTATGACCAATGTCAAATAGTGTGTTGCCTATATTTTCTTCTATGAGTTTTATAGTTTCAGGTCTCACCTTCAGGTCTTTGATCCACTTTGAGTTAATTTTTGTGAAGGCGATAGCAGATGGTCCACTTTCATTCTTTTTCCTGGAGGTGTCCAGTTTTCCCAACACCATTTATTGAAGAGACTTTCCTTTCTCCATTGTATGTTAACACATTTGTCGAAAATTAGCTGTCCGTATATGTGTGGTTTTATTTCTGGTCTTTCAATTCTGTTCCATTGATCCGTGTGTCTCTTTTTGTACCAGTACCATGCTGTTTGGATTACTATTGCTTTGTAGTATGTTTTGAAGTCAGGGATTGTGATGTCTCCTGCTTTGTTCTTTTCTCTTAGGATTGCTTTAGCTATTTGGGGTCTTTTGTTGCCCCATATGAATTTTAGTATTCTTTTTTCTATTTCTGTGAAGAATGTCATTGGGATTCTGATTGGGATTGCATTGAATCTGTAGATTGCTTTAGGTAATATAGACATTTTAACTATGTTTATTCTTCCAATCCATGTGCAGGATGTCTTTCCATTTCTTTATGTCATCATCGATTTCTTTCAATAATGTCTTGTAGTTATCATTGTATAGGTCTTCCACCTATACAATGGTAAGATTTGGTAAGATTTATTCCTAAATATTTTATTCTTTTTGATGCAATTGTAAATGGTATTATCTTTTTGAGCTCTCTTTCTGTTAGTTCTTTATTAGCATACAGAAATGCAACTGATTTTTGTAGATTGATTTTGTACCCTGCAACTTTGCTGTAGTTGTTATTTCTAATAGTTTTCCAATGGATTCTTTAGGGTTTTCTATATATAAAATCATGTCATCTGCAAATAGTGAGAGTTTCACTTCTTCGTTACCTATTTGGATTCCTTTTATTCCTTTTTCTTGCCTAATTGCTGTGGCCAAAATCTCCAGTACTATGTTGAATAGGAGTGGTGAGAGTGGGCAGCCCTGCCTCGTTCATGTTCTCAGAGGAATGGCTTTCAGTCTTTCCCCATTGAGTATGATGTTGGCTGTGGGTTTGTCATAAATAGCCTTTATTATGTTGAGGTACTTTCCTTCTATTCCCATTTTGTTGAGAGTTTTTATCATAAATGGACGTTGTATCTTGTCAAATGCCTTCTCTGCATCTATGGAGATGACCATGTGGTTTTTATTCTTTGTTTTGTTGATGTGCTGTATCACGTTGATTGATTTGCAGATGTTGAACCATCCCTGCATCCCTGGTATAAATCCCACTTGATCTTGGTGTATGATCTTTTTAATATATTGCGGTATTCGGTTTGCCAATATTTTGTTGAGGTTTTTTCTATCTATATTCATCAGCAATATTGGCCTGTAATTTTCCTTCTTTGTATTGTCTTTCTCTGGCTTTGGTATCAGGGTGATGTTGGCCTCGTAGAATGATTTAGGAAGTGTTCCATCTTCCTCTATTTTTTGGAATAGTTTGAGAAGGATGGGTATTAAATCTTCTTTGACTGTTTGGTAAAATTCACCGGAGAAGCCATCTGGTCCTGGACTTTTATTTTTTGGGAGGTTTTTGGTTACTATTTCAATCTCTTTACTTGTGATTGGTCTCTTCAGATTCTCTATTTCTTCTTGGTTCAGTTTGGGGAGGTTGTATGAGTCTAAGAATTTATCCATTTCTTCTAGATTGTCCAATTTGTTGGCATATAATTTCTCATAGTATTCTCTTATAATCCTCTGTATTTCCGTGGTATCCATTGTAATTTCTCCTCTTTCATTTCTAATTTTATTTACTTGAGCCTTTTCTCTTTTTTTCTTAGTAAGCCTGGCTAAGGGTTTGTCGATTTTGTTTATCTTCTCAAAGAACCAACTCTTTGTTTCATTAATCCTTTCTACTGTTTTTTTGGTCTCAATTTCATTTATTTCTGCTCTGATTTTTATTATTTCTCTCCTTCTGCTGACTTTGGGCTTTGTTTGTTCTTCTTTTTCTAGTTCTGTTAGGTGTAATTTAAGATTGCTTATTTGGGCTTTTTCTTGTTTGTTAAGGTGGGCTTGTATTGCTATGAGTTTCCCCCTCAGGACCGCTTTTGCTGCATCCCATATGGTTTAGTATGGCATATTTTCATTTTCGTTTGTTTCCTGATAGTTTTTGATTTCTCCTTTAATTTCATCAATGATCCATTGGTTGTTCAGTAGCATGTTGTTTAATCTCCACATTTTTGTCACTCTCCCAGTTTTTTTTTCGTGGTTGATTTCCAGTTTCATAGCATTATGGTCTGAAAAGATGCTTGTTATGATTTCAATCTTCTTAAATTTATTGAGGCTTGCTTTGTTTCCCAACATATGGTCTATCCTTGAGAATGTTCCGTGCACACTTTAGAAGAATGTGTAGTCAGCTGTTTTTGGATGGAGTGCTCTGTATATGTCTACTAGGTCCATCTCGTCCAGTTTTTCATTTAAGTCTACTATTTCTTTATTGACTTTTTGTCTGGATGATCTATCCATTGATGTAAGTGGGATATTAAGATGCCCTACTATTATTGTGTTGTTGTTAATGTCTCCTTTTAGGTTTGTTAATAGCTGCTTTATGTACATTGGTGCTCCTATGTTGGGTGCATATATATTTATAAGTAACATGTTTCTTGGTGGAGTGTCCCTTTCATCATAATATATTTCCCTTCTTTGTCTCTCTTAACCTGTTTTATCTTGAAGTCTACTTTGTCTGATATGAGTATGGCAATACCTGCTTTCCTTTGTTTGCCATTAGTTTGGAGTATTATCTTCCATCCTTTCACTCTGAGCATGTGCTTGTCTTTAGAGCTGAGATGTGTTTCCTGGAGGCAGCATATTGTTGGGTTTTGCTTTTTAATCCATCCTGCCACTCTGTATCTTTTGATTGGAGAGTTCAATCCATTTACATTTAGGGTAATTATTGATATATGAGGGCTTAATGTTGCTGTTTTGTCACTTATTTTCCGGTTCTTTTGCATATCCTTTGTTTCCTGTCCCATTTGTTTCCGACTGCCAATTCAGTTTGGTTGTTCTGTCTTATGACTCTTCTAGTTTTCTCTTTGTTTATCATATGTGATTTTGTTTTGATTATTTGTTTAGTGGTTACCTTGAGGTTTGTGTAAAAAATCTTGTGTATGAGATAGTCCATTATCTGATGGCCTCCTATTTCCTTATACTAAGTCAATTCAATCACTTTCCTCTTCCCCTTCTAAGTCGTTCTTTTTTTTTTAATGATTTTACTTATTTATTTCTCCCCCAAAGCACCAGTGGATAGTTGTATTTCATAGCTGCACATCCTTCTAGTTGCTGTATGTGGGACGCGGCCCCAGCATGGCCGGAGAAGACGGTGCGTCGGTGCGCGCCCGGGATCTGAACCTGGGCCGCCAGTAGCGGAATGCACGCACTTAACCGCTAAGCCACGGGGCCGGCCCCTAAGTCGTTCTTGTTATACCTTATTCTATCTTGTGTTGTGGGTGTGTGTTTTCAGTGATGAGGTTAAATATATTTTTGGTGAATTCCTTCCTTTGATCTTTGATTTTGGTATTTATGTGGTTACTAACCTATTCCGGTAAAGATCTACTATTTTTCTGAGTTTGTCTACCTATTTTTCTCCTTGCTCCAAGCTTTGTATTCCCTTTATCTTCTTTTTTTCAGGCCTGAGGGCCTTCTTGAGTATTTCTTGCAGTGGGGGTCTTGTGGCCATGAACTCCCTTAGCTTTTATTTATCTGGGAAACTTACTATTTCTCCATCATATTTGAAGGATATTTTTGCTGGATAGAGTATTCTTGGCTGAAAGTTTTTGTCTTTCAGTATTTTGAATATATCATGCCAGTTTCTCCCAGCCTGTAAAGTTTCTGTTGAGAAATCTGCTGATGGGAGTTCCTTTGTATGTTATTTTTTGTTTTTGTGTAGCTGCCCTTAATATTGTTTCTTTGTCATTGACGTTGGCCAGCCTTATCACTAGATGTCGTGGAGTGGACCTTTGCCTGTTGATGTATTTAGGTGATCTGTTGGCTTCGCTTACTGGTATTTCCTGCTCCTTCCCCAGATTTGGGAAGTTCTCAGCTATTATTTCCCTGAATAGGCTCTCTGTTACTCTTTCCCTCTCTTCTTCCTCAGGAATACCTATAATTCCTATGTTACATTTCCTAATAGAGTCAGATATTTCTTGGAGACTTTCTTCATTTCTTTTTAGTCTTTAGTTCTCTCTCCTCCTCCATCTGGAGCATATCTTTATTCCTATCCTCTATAGCGCTAATTCTTTCCTCCATATTGTCAGCTCTGTTCTTTAAAGATTCCAGATTCTCCTTTATTTCCTCCATTGTGTTCTTTATCGCCATCAGCACTGATTGGTTTTTCTTTATGATTTCAATCTCTTTTGTGAAGAAACTCCTAATCTCATTGAATTGTTTGTCTGTGTTGTCTCGTTGAGTTTTTTTATGATAGCTATTTTGAAATCTCTGTCATTTAGGTTATGGATTTCTGTGTCTTCAGGGTTGGTTTCTGGGTGCTTGTAATTTTCCTTCTGGTCTGGTAATTTCATGTACCTTTGCATTGTGGTTCCTGTATTGGCTTTGTTTTTCCACATCCTGGAAATATCTGGTTGCAATTTCCACCCACGCCACTGTGTGAGGGTAAACGGCTGTGTAATCTGAGCCCCCTGCGCTCTGCCCTGGCTGTTCACTGCGATCCCCCAGTGGCTTGGGGGCGCTCTGCCCCGGCTGTTTGCGGCGATCCCCCGGTTGCTTGGTCTGGTCTGGTTGGCTGAGCTGCAGGGTCTGGCTTGCTGGGAGGGAGGGGGGCTCTCTCTTTTGCCCTCTGGGACCCTGGCATGGGGGGCTTCTCGTTTGCCCCTCATTATCCACTCTCCTGGGGTGCTCGGATGTTGATGGTACCCCGTAGCAGTTCTGAGTCCTCTGTGTGGGAGTTTATGGCTGAGAGAGCCTGAAGAGCCACAGTTTCCCCACAGAGGGCCACCGCTCCCCCCTCTCTGGCAGCCACGGGGACTGGGATCGCTGATCTGATGGGGAGGGAGAGGAGTTCTCCTTACCTCTCCTCACTTCCTCAGGAGGCCCAGCACTTTCCACTCTCAGATGTACGACAGTGTGGATCTTTCCGATCTTGCTTTTCACTGTCTAGGATTCCATTGTTGGTCTGTGACCGTTCCTTTTGTTGTATCTTATAGGGGGAAGAGTTTACGAGAAAGCTCACTCCGCCATGACGCTGACATCACTCTTCATGTACTATTTTTTATTTTAGTGATTCAAATTGTATTGCCTTGAATTTTTAATACAAAACATTTTACAGAATATATTTCATTCTATCTTCATAATAATCTAATGAAATGGGCAAGATTGGCCTTAACATCTTGTTTTGTTTTAATCCCCCACACTCTGCTGTCTCCTTTCTCTCACTCACTTTAAAAATGAAGAAACTGCATCTCAGTGAGTTTAAATGTTTTATTTAATATCATATAAAGATGACTGGAGCTTCAATATGACTTTCTAAATTCCAAATCCATGCTCATTTCACTATATGATAATTCTATGGAAATTGAGGACGTTGTTTGATATATTACTAAAATAGTAAAATAATTTTTTTGTGCTGATCCCCCCCCACACTTTAATCTTAAAAAATTATGTATTTTACCTTTAGTCCTCTGCACCAAATCCAGTGTTCATTGAATAAACATAAAAGAGAGAATAAATGAATGAATTAAAATTATAACATACAATAAAACATGTTATAGAATCCTTGTAAAACATATGAAATACTTATAAGCTTAATAGTTTGTGCATGTCAATATACCTTTTCCATAGCTATAAAAGAACATTGCGTTTAAAAACGGTGCTAGGACTACTGCATATCCCCATGCAAAAGAATGATGTTGGACCCCTTTTTATCACCATACACAAATATTAACTCTTAATAGATCCTAGACCCAAATATCAGAGCTAAAACTCTTAGAAGAGAATATAGCAGTAAATCTTCATGACATTTAGACATAATCTTAGTTATGATAATAAAAGCACAAGTGACAAAAAATAGATAAATTGGACTTTGTCAAATTAAAAACCTTTAGTCTTCAATGGACACAATCAAGACAACTCACAGATTGGGAGAAAATATTTCAAATCATGTATCTTACAAAGGATTTTATCTAGAATATGTAAGGAACTCTTACAACTCAATAATAAAAGACAAATGACTCAATTCAAATATGGGCATAACATCTGATTACAAATAGCATCTGTTTATACAAATGGCCAATAAGCACATGAAAAGATGTTCAACATCATTAGCCATCAGAGAACTGCAAATCAAAATCCCAATGAGATATCACTTCATACCCACTAGGATGACTATAACCAAAAAGTCAGGTAATAATAAATGTTGGTGAGGATGTGGAGGATTTGGAACTCTCATACAGTGCTGGTGGGAATGTAAAATGATGCAGCTTCTTTGAAAAACATTCTGCCAGTTTCTCAAAAGTTTTAAACATAAAGATACCATATTATCCAGCAATTCAACTCCTAGGTATATATCCAAGAGAAATGAAAACATATGTCCACATGAAAACTTGTACTTGAAAGTACATAGCAGTATCTATATTAGCCAAAAAGTAGAAACAAACTAAATGTCTGCCAACTGATAAATGGATAAATAAATGTGATATGTCCATACAATGGAATAATATTTGGCAATAAAAAAGAATGAAGTACTGTTACAAGAAGATACAATTGTGCACCTACTGGCCATACAAAGCATTGTGCATGTACCTGAGCATTGAAACCTACGAGAAGACTCATGATAAGCTACACTTTCAGACAGGCAGCAAGAAGATTTATGATGGTTGTCTCTGCACTATGACACTTGGTGAGCCGGCTCCATTTTTTCACTTAATAGGTTATTACAGGCTTACTGCTAATATGACAATCTCTGTTTTATAGGAGTTTATTCTTCTGATATCCAAGGCTGAGATGTTCCACATCCCCAACAGTTTTTGTATATCCCTCTTTTCTTTTCTTTTGTTTATATTCAGGTGTTTTTTGGGTCTCTGGCAATTTCTTGCAGAAGCCTGTGTTTCTCATCCATAGGAGATACTGAGGAAATCAGGAAAGACTGTTAAAAAATGTGGTGGTGCCTAGGATCTCAAGGAGCAGAGACCTCATGTCATTAGTTATTATTAGCATTATTATCATTTGAGTTCCAGAGGAATTCACTGGAAAGAACAGCTGACTCATCAGTAAGGCTGTTGGTTAGAACCCTGTGTTTTTGTGGATATTTTCCCCTCTATTTATTCATTTTGTGCATGCCTATGTTTCAGTATGTTTGTTTCCATATCTCACCTCTTATCTAGTACGGACCAAATACCAAATGAAGTTTCCCTCCCTGAAAAAAAAAAGATACATGAGATTTAATTCTTTTTGACTCCCTCCTCAGTGTTAAGCTGGAGTTCTTCAATTGCCAATAAAATCAAGAAGTGCTTAATCAGATTTAATGGTCTGGTACTCGATTGCGTTAATCAATGGCGTGAGGGGTTCCTCACAAATGGAGTGTTATGGCCACTCTATCACAGAGTCCGACTGATTTTTTTTTTGGACCATGAAAATTAGAAATTTTAGCGAAGGTAGGCACTGTGTTTAAGAACTAAACATTCAGATTTTTTTTTTTTTAAATTTTATTTATTTATTTTTCCCCCAAAGCCCCAGCAGATAGTTGTATGGTCATAGCTGCACATCCTTCTAGTTGCTGTATGTGGGACGCGGCCTCAGCATGGCTGGAGAAGCGGTGCGTCAGTGCGCGCCCGGGATCGAACCCGGGCCGCCAGCAGCGGAGCGCGTGCACTTAACCACTAAGCCACGGGGCCGGCCCCTAAACATTCAGATATTTGAAATAGCTAGAATACTATTTTTTTTTAAGGTTTCAGGTAAGATTTGATCATGTGAAGACAAGGTCTGAATACTTTCCTAGTCAAACTGATGAAAAACAGACTTTTCTATGGGTTAGATTATATGAGATGCCAATGAGAGGTATATTTTTGTATTTATTTCAACTTATATTTAATCAAGCACCTATTTTGTGATATTTATTATGTGAAGTAATAATTCAAAACTTAAAATCTAGACAGGGAGATAAAATCTTGCTAGTGTCATAGGAAAGTAAATAAAAATACTTACTGGTATTAAAAAGAATTTATATGCCAAACTGTATCAATTGATTTATAGTAGAGATATTTCACACATAGGGAGATGAAAACAGGAGGTAAGAGATCCAAAGTATTGTTACCTTATTTCTCATTGATTGAGTATAAGAGTATGAAACTCAACAGAAGTGAAAGTGATTGCATTGTGGTATTATATCTGTAAGCTGGTTTTCTGATGCAATTATTTATATTTTCTTTAACATGGAAAGTTATTTAACTTGCTAGCTATCTATTGTTCTAATGCCTTGAATAACTTTGAGTCTGCTCTTTGGTTTCTCTAATTATTCACTGTTAAAGAGAACTGACTATCCATAAACTTTTTTGTTTTCCTTTTTCACACTGTTTATGCTCTTTCTCCTCCAAAATAAATTGAAAAAAAAAATAAGCAATATCTCAACCTATCTCTCTCTTCTTCTCTCTCCTATTCAGCCGTTCTCTCTTTTTTGACTTTTTAGTTTCTTTCTACAACTATTTTTGATGGCTAGATATTTACTCAGTAACAATATAGGAAGGGCATCTTACAAATTGATTTGCTCTACTTTCTGCATGCAATTTTCAAACAAAAAAGTAATCAGCTTGGTTCTCATTAAGATGAAAGTTTAGGAAGAGTCAAATTATATCCTACAAAATGTATCAACTTGTAGCTTTGCAATTTCTTTGCGTGTTTTCTGAATTCTGGTGACTTGCAAAAATAAAAGTTGGGTTTGGATGTGTTATTTCAATTACCTGTTAAAATACTAAAGTTATACTCTGCTTTAGACTTTTATCTCCTTTTTTTTTGCACCATAATTATCGTTTGAACAATTTTCATTTTGATCTGAAAACCTCTGGCCACTGTAATTAATCTAAATAGGAACTGTTAGTCTCCTGACTTGAGTGTTACTGTTGAAATTGGAGATGATCATACCAGCTTTGAGCTGATAATAACTGTATTAGTTAGCTTGGGCTGCCATAACAAAATACCATCGACTGGGTAGCTTAAACAATAAGAATTTATTTCTCATGGTTCTGGGGGCTGGGAAGTCCAAGATGAAGGTTCCCTGGTGAGATGTCTTTTCCTGGCTTGCAGATGGCTCTTTTTTTGCTGTATCTTTTCCATGGTGGAAAGAGAGAGAGGAAGCAAGCTTTCTGGTGTCTCTTCTTAAAAGGACACTAATCCCTTCATGGGGGCTGCACGACCTCATCTAAACTTAATTACCTTCCAAAAGCCCCATCTCTAAACACCATCATGTTGGCGGTTAGAGCTTCAACATATGAATTTTGGGGGAACATCATTCAATCCATAGCAATAACCTTATGTTAAATGAAAAATTGGGCTAGTTCATCGTGTCATATATAGTGCAGAGAAAACCATCATAAGTCCTCTTGCTGCCTGTTTTAACGTCTAGTTTATCACGGGCCTTTTCATGTATTTTAATTCTCATCTACATATACATTTCATAGGATTGTAGGGGCACAGTTGTATCGTCTTTGAGATAATTTTCTTTTTCTTTCATCGTATGCAATGTGTTGCTATAGTTTTTTCTTCAAAAAGCCAGCAAAATTATGCAATTGGCATGAAAAATATACTAGCTATAAAATCTCACACACAGTTTGCCATTCGCTTCTAATTTGGAGAGTTGGTGTTTGTAAACACAATGAAGAAGAATTTCTTGTTTTTCTAACATCAGCATCAGCACAACTCAGGCTACAAGGCATAGCGTCCCTTGGGTTTGTGCTCTGCACAATTTAGGAGCACAATTTAGGAGCCCAACACACTGGCTTCCCTGGAATCGCCTGCAACTTTAAAGAGGTAATGACCATTATCATTGAAATTTATATTCTCCAGATGTTTAGCCAATTACAGTTTGTTGGTGATCCAGAGCTTCTCAGAAAGAAATTATCTGAGGAAGTAATGGCAGGGTCATTTTTAATAAGAATACTTAGGTAGACCGACATTTTACTTTGTCAGGTTACCCTACAAGCTGTTATACTAGGATGACAAAATAAATGATATAATGACCGCTAACTGTGTTTATAATAAGAGATTGTGGTGGTTACAACGGTAACCAAAGGTGTGAAGTTAATAACTAGAGCATTCCTTTTATGAGCATCTCCTGGGTGTGGAATACCAGCGGAGACGAATATCAGAGCTTTTATTACTCATTTTAATCACTGTTATTACCAAGTTATATAAACTGGGCCATTTTCTCACCATGCTTTGTGGGAATATTTCCTTGATCCCAAAGAGCTTACACATAGAGAGTCAAAGTCATCTTAACTGTAAAGAATAATAAAATAGTAAATATTAAGTGATGTCATCATTGCCAAGTTGCAAAAGTCTGAAAGTTTAACGTTATCATTCATTTCTCCTCTTCCTTCACTACCAGATCCAATCTCTTGCCAAATTCTATTTTTATGTCTTATAACTTCCGCTTCTTTGGAGTGCCATTTCAGCTCTCTAGGGCAGAAATTCCTTGCCTTTTATCTAGGGCAATAATCTCATAAACGTTCTCTATGACTTTAGTTTTTCTTTTGTATAATTCACCTTAGATATTACTGCAAGAATTAACTTTTTTGTAGTCAATCCAATTCCATTCCATTCCATCCCATTCTATTCCAGTCCATTCCATGCAGCAAATAATTAATGAGAGCCTATATATATAACTGGTATATGTACATATATACCAGTTGTTGCATATAATAGGCAATGGGCGAATATAAGACAAACAAGAAAAAAAGATCAGTGCATCCAAGGTATTCATAGACTTTATAAGAAAAGAAACAAAAAACAACAAGATGAAGATTGTAACAAAGTTCTATCCAAGATGCTGTGTAGTTGTTTTTAATTTAAACTTGTCTGTGAATCTTTACTTTGTATTTAAGATTCAAAATGAATAATAAAACAACAGACAAAAGTAATTCCTCTTCTTAATTCTTGTGTTTACTCATCTGTAAAGCTGTTAATGGAATACTATGCTGGACATTGCCTGGTATAACAAGAGGTCCTGAAAACTACATGAAAGGGGTGAAGGCTGGGTTTGCCAGACAGCTGCCTGATGGAGGTATTCTAGGCCGGCAAAGTGGCATGAGAAAAACCTGGAATTCTTCCTGCCAACTAAATTCAATAAATATGTCTTAAGAATCTCCTACAGGCTAGGATTCATAGCATTGTACTGTGAGTAGTTTGGCAAGGTTAAGGACTTACATAGTATGCCATGTTTTAGTTCAGAATTTGTGTTTCACTGTCATGGTGATGGGGAGAATTGAATTGAATTAGTAAAGACATGCAATCAGCTTTGTAGCTTAGAAAAGTTATGATAGTGGTTTGTAGGATGGGTTGGTGTTAGAAAGTCCAAATTATTTATATCAGTAATGCAGGAAAGATGATGATGATGATGATGATGATGACGATGATGACGATGATATATGAATAGAGCACGGCCCGAGGGGATGGTGCCTATTCCAGAGATATATGTAGGAGGTAGAATCAGGGCTTGATGACTGTCTGGATGTTGGTGGTTGATGGAGGTGTTATTTCGAAGCACGACTCCTAGGTTTGTGGCTTGGGTGATTAGGCTGTACCAATCACTGAGAGTAAAAACCTAGGAGGAAGAGAAGATTTAAGGATGAATAAGATGTGTTTACTCATTTATTTATCCATATAAGAAATATTTATTGGGTCTGACAAAGTGCTGGACCCTACTTAAGGCTCCAGCAAATACAATGGTGAGAAAGAAATATGGAATCTGTGGTATCTGAGCAATGTTCACAAGAAATCTTATTTTTTAGCAAGCTGGATTCATGTACTTGGGATTACAGGTAATTAAAGCAATGGGAAGAGGAGCGGTAGCTCAGTAAGCATGTAGAGAATGAGGAATAAGTGGTGAAGACAGAATTAAGGCAACTCTAATAATTGAAAGGATGAACAGAGGGTACATGGAGAGGAGCCAATGACAAACAAGAACTTTTCAGAGAAGTAGGATTAGAACCAGAAAAGCCTGTTATCAGGAAACTAAGGATTGCACGTTTTCAAGAGAAAGCATAGTTACTATGCTAGAAAGTGGGCAAATAAAAAAAAGATACTGAAATTGGAATCTGGGTCATTACTAGTGTTCTTACCAAGGGCAGATTGGAGTGTAGTCATGAAGAAGTGGAGGCTGATAGGTGACATGCAGGGTCAAAGGGGAGTTCTTAAAATATAAATTTAAACCTAGAAGACAGGGACATATATTTTTAAAATTCAATAATTGTACGTGCTTAATAAATGCTCACCAGTTATCTAATGACCATGGAAAAGCAAATAAGAAAACTAATGCAAATAAAGATTATTGCAATAAAATCTACCTTGTGGTAATGACAGTGGAAAAACACATTTATAGTAAATCCTGGAGTCTGGAAGGATTGATATTTCAGAAGATTATTATAGGAAAGAGTAATCATAGCACCCACAATAGTTAAACAAGGCTAAGGAAGTTTTGAAGAAAAGGCATGTCTTTAACCTGGAGGTTGTGGATTAAGACACTTTATTACATAAGATTCAAAATTAAAACTGCTAGAAAAAATATTGTTCTTTCTGCCTAACTCCTAATGTTAGAAGTCCAAAATCAGAGACTAGCATAGTGTTACCAGGAGAACATAACACCTTCAGTTTGAAGGGAGTTTTGCAGCAAATATAAGAGCTAATTAAGGTGGCCTACTTGGGAAGTGTTCTTGGGTCAGCTACAGTGGTAAAGGTCAAAAAGGAAATAAAAACAGATTTGAGACATAAAAAGAAAGAGTCATAAGTATTTGTTACTTAGAAGATGTAGTGAACACAAGCTTTATAAAAAAGAACCTCAGTAAAGAATTATTTTATTTATCCTTTTATTTTGGAACAATAAGGAAAAAGTTTAGAAATTAGATTCAAAAGACCTGATAAGTTCTGATGCTGAAGAGCGGAGCGATCTCATAAATACCTTAATCACTGACACCAGTCTGTTCATTTATAAAATGAGAAGAACAAATTATAAAACATTTCTCTTAGGACTCTTTTGAGAATAACATGCGCTAACGTGTGGGAGTGCTTTATAATCAAAGCAATTGTTAATAATTGTGGTTATTTCAACTAATGTTGAAACTTGTGTTTTTATCTCTATGTTAAAATAATAAAAATGGAATATTAGAATTGGAAGAATCTAGGGGCTGGCCCCGTGGCTTAGTGGTTAAGTGCACGCGCTCCGCTACTGGCGGCCTGGGTTTGGATCCCAGGCACGCCCTGATGCACCACTTGTCCGGCCACACTGAAGCGGTGTCCCACATACAGGAACTAGAAGGATGTGCAACTACGACATACAACTATCTACCGGGGATTTGGGGAGAAAAGGGGGGGGGGAAAGGAGGAGGATTGGCAATAGATGTTAGCTCAGGGCTGGTCTTCCTCAGCAAAAAGAGGAGGACTGGCACAGATGTTTGCTCAGGGCTGATCTTCCTCACCAAAAAAAAAAAAAGAATTGGAAGGATCTGAAATATTTTCAGATCTAATGGTTCTTTGTCTTTCATTAATCAATTAATTCATTTTCTCACTCATTCATTCTTTCATTTATTAAACCACCATTTGCTCAGTGCCTTCTTTGAATCAGACTTTGGGCTAGGTCTTAGGGATAAATAAACAAAACAAAAGGCATTTCTGGGAAGCAAATAAAATCTGGTAAGGAAAGTGGATAATCAAAGAGAAAATTATAATATAACGTGCAGGGGTAATATAAGGTTATGATCTCAGTGAAGGCATATGTGAATCAGATTGTGGCAACCAGGGAGGGCCTCCTGGAGAAGGTGATGTCTGTGTTGATTCTCAAATGATGAGTTGGGTTTTGCCAGACATCACTCTGGTGGGAGTTCCTCTTAGGCATTTGAAGATCATATAGCAAATGTTGAATTTAGTCTTCAACATTTCTGAAAATACTGTGGAGAGAGGTTAACAAAGAGAGGGTGGGTTGTAGTTTAAAGTCAAGGTTGTTGAATATGTTTTCATAGCACGGACTTGGGTGATGTTGGTTTCCTTAAAGGTTAGTAATTGGCTTGATATACTTTTTCAGTAACAGCAAATTAAACAGAAACATTACAACAAATTTGAAGTCACCAAAATAATGAGCTCATTTTATGCAAATTACGGTGATGATGAGAAGCAGAGACATACTGAGGTAAGCCCCACCCATTCCTCACAGTATGTAAAAGTCCCTGGTATGGGTGGCATTCAGACTTTAGAAACTGCCTACTACAACCCACTAATCCTGAAACCATGAGCTGCTACTACTATGGAAACTCCTATAGAGGCTGTGGTTATGTCCCCATTTATAGCTGTGATTATGGCCTTGGTTATGGCTATGGCTGTGCATGCAAGAGCTACAGAAGACTGAACTGTGGATATGGTTCCAGATATGGCTGCGGCTATGGTTGTGGATTTGGATCCAGATATGGTTGTGGATACGGTTCCAGTTATGGCTACGGTCCATTTTGCTACAGAAGGTGTTATTTCTCTTGCTTCTAGAACAAGCACAACCTTTGCCCTTGAAGTAATTCTTCCAAGGTCAAATCTAATTCAAGGTCTTCATCTGATAGGCTATGTCCAGCTTAGAGCAAGGTCACTACCTACTTGAAACCACTTAGGCTAAAGTAGGTGTTCCCATCAATAGAGTCTGAGTGACCAGTAGTTCCATAATGACATGAAGATTGAAGATCTGACTTGGATTGTTTTTTAAAAGAAACTACAACCTCTTCATATTTTCTGATTCTGTATTATGAACTGTATCAGGTTGGAGAAAATTACTTCTCCCACCCCAATAAATATGCTTCTTTGGATCTAATCAGTTTGTGTATCCTTTTTTTCTGAATCATTGCTATCTTGAGGCTTCATGAGCTCTCCCCGCGATGGTGGGCAACAGAAATAATAGGTGAATCTTGTTTTCCATTGGTTCAATCCAAATACTTATCCATATACATTTATTTTCGTAGTTTGTGGTGGGTTCTTTTTCATATTCTGTATCAACGTACTTGCACACAGACAGGGAAATTTAGTTTGGCAATGAAGTATAGAGTGAATATTAAGAAGGAGATGACAACTAGACTTATCGTGGAGATCATTTTGCAATACATACAAATATCAAAATCCTGATGTTGTGCACTTGAAACTAACATAACGTTATATTTCAATTATACGTCAGTTAAAAAATAGCATTAAAAAAAAGGAGAGACCATAAGTTTGGAGGATAATCTGAGAGAGGAGAGGTAATCTAAATTTAGAACAACTAATTTATCCTACCTGCAGGGATTTTATGGGATTTACAGCATTATTGCAAGAGGACATGGGAATGATATTCAGTATTCAAGCAATTTTGAACAAGAATAGCGAACATGGAGGACTAACACCTTCAGAGATAATCAAGACTTGTTACATACCTATAGTAATTAATCACTATATTATTATCTGAGTGTAAAATTGGCTCAGATATAGAGAAATAGATGAAAGAAAATAGAGAGTTCAGAAGCAGGCTGTCATATATATGGTTTTCTGTTTTATGACAAAAATGACTCCACATGCAGTAGCATAAGAATCATTTTTCCAATAAATGGTACTGGTCATTGAATGTCTATATTTTTATAAAAGAAATTAACACCTACTTTACACCATACATGAAAGTCTGTTAAAATGAGGATAGATCTAAATGTGAAGGGTAAAACAACACAAGTTTTTGACAAAAACGTAGGAGAATATTTTCAGGATCTTGGAATAGGCAAACATTTCTTAAAGACACGAGAAGTGTAAAACATCAAGGAAAAATGAATACATGGGACTACATTAGAATTAAGAACTTTTGTTTAATCAAAAACACCCATTAAGAGAGTGAAAGGCAAGCCATAGGCTGGAAAAACATATTTGCAATATGTATTTGTGGGTGATGAAGGACTTGTATCCAAAATATATAAAGAATTATAAATTTATCAGGAAAAAAAGACAGCCCAGTAGAAAAATGGACATAAGACTTGGACGCTTCACCAAAGAGGATATTCAAATAGCCAGCAAACATTTTAAAAGGTTTTTATCTTACATGGATAAAGAGAGCAGCTTAGTGGTTACCAGAGGAGAAGAAGGTTGGGGGGAGGGAGAAAGAGGTAAAGGGGCATATACATATGGTGACGGATAAAAATTAGACTACTGGTGGTGAGCTTGATGCAGTGTATACAGAAACTTATAAACAGTAATGTACACCTGAAATTACACAACGTTATAAACCGTTATGACCTCAATAAAATAATTGAAAAGAAAAAAAAGGTGTTTATCTTCACTAGTCATTAAGGATATGAAAATTGAATCTACGATGTGATATTGTTACATACCCACCAGAATGGCAAAAGTGTAAAAGACAGACACTATCAAGGATTATTAAAGATATGGATAAATGGCACTTCCACTTACTGCCAGAGGGGATCTATATTGGTACAATTTTGGAGAATTGTTTGACAGTATCTTTGAAAATGAACTTATGCACACCCTATGATCAAGTAGTTCTAACTCAAGACTGTCCCGAAAAGAAATGCTTATGTATGTTTATCAAAGGACATACACAAGAATATTCCTGCTAGCATTATTTTTAATAGCCAAAGCCGAAAACAACTCTAATGTTCATCAACAGTAAAATACATAAATTAAATATGGTATTTTCATAAAGTTATATACTATGAAGAAATGAAAAAGAACACATTACTTTGAGATATGCAAAACAGGAAGGAATTGTACAAACATAATGATGAACAAAAGAAGTCAGATGCAAAATAATGGATGGTCATGATTCTGTTTATGTAAGGTTTAAAAACAGGCAAAACCAATTTATGGTATTAAAAGTCATGGTATTGGTTGTACTTTTGCTTTTCCTTTTTGGAAAGAGAAGTGGGACAGTAACTAGGAGGAGGAATGAGGATGCTTCAGAGAAACTGATGTTTTATTTCCTGGTCGAGATGGTGGTTACCCGGTTGTGCTCACTTTGTGAAAATCTATTGAGCAGCACACTCAGATTTCTACTTTTCTGCATTTATGTTATATTGTAATGAAGGTTTATAGATATTCTGCCATCTGTCTCGTAGAGGATTTCTCTCTGGCCAACTATCTCCTCATTAACCACCGTTCATCATGTCATTTCTATCCTCTATTTCCAAATCCTCTCTCTTTCTCTCTCTCTCTTTTAATACGCAGAGGAATTTAGTTCTCTTTGTAGCCATCATCCAGGTTATGCTTCTGGGAGCTTACTTTTCTCTACTAAAAATAAAAATAATCTACAAAGTTGCATTCCTAAATTAAGGAAACATTTATTTCCTGGAGATGAGTTCTCTCCACTCATGCTTCTCCTAGAGGTCTGGAATTAATTACACCACATTTTAAATTGTAGTTGCCTTTGAGAAGTAGCATTTAGGAAGGGCATAGGTAAGATTTTTCATTTTTACTTAGAAAGATTCATGATACAGTTATTTAAATTAAATAAGTAGTGATGTGCATTAAAATAAGATGCTGGGGAGAGCAATGAGGGTATAAGTAAAAATGATATATTTATAGTTGTGTGATATTTGCAATACTCTGATTCATGGGAGCCTCTGTCTTCTAGATGAATATCGAAGGAAACATTGATTACCATTAAAATCTCCTGTTACAAGAAATAATGATTTTAGTTCATTAAAATTGGATATTTCTAAGCCTAAACTTAATGGCATATAATGATTAAAATTTCAGGATCTGGCATGAAAATTCCTGATTTTGAAGTTCTAATCTTCTCTCTGTCATTTACTTGATTTGTAATCTTGGAAAATTTGCTTTCTTTCTAAATTGTATTTTTAAAAATAAATTATAGGGAATAACAGTGTCTGTCTCGTAAGAGTGTTGTGAAGATTAAATGTAGCTTTCAGAGTAGGGCTTATTACATTCCAGGAGTTAATCATCTAAATGTCATCAAAATCATTTGATGGTAATACAATTTCAAGGAAGAAGTGCAATTATTCACAATTAAACATATAGAAATATTTCCAAATAGGATGTTATGTACAGATAAAAGTTGTTCACCCCTTAGTTACTGAACTCCAAAGTATCCTATGATATCGGATTGTTTTCCTTATATTTTAAATAATAAATTATTATATAAAGCACTTCAGGCAAAGTGTAATAAGGCCCCTAAAAGTAAGAGCTCATATTTCTATGGTTTGACCCTTTTTATTTTCTGATCTTCATAGAATAATATAGTAATTATTTCAAAACTTCAGTTAGGTTTAACCGTTAGTTTAATTATGGTCCTCGTAATGAGAGTATTGAATACTGTAGTACAGTGGCGAAAGTGCATACAGTTTGCTTAACTTGGGAATGAATGAACAGTAAAGAAGTGAACAAAATGAGTGTAGGCTACTGTTTTAAGAAGCTTCATGGTCAAGAGAAGGAGGGAGATTAATGGTTATTGATGACGTAGAGTAAAAGAGGACCTTCCAAAACACTAGATCTGAAAACATGAGACTGGGAATATATATTCTTCAATTTTGCACCTCCCCAGGGCTTTGCATGCATATTAATTATTTATTGCTGTGTACCAAATGACCACAAACTTAGTAGCTTAAAACAATATACATTTAATATCTTCCAGTAGGTCGGAAGTCTGAGAATAAATTAGCTGGGTCTCTGGTGAGGGTCTCACAAGGCTAAAAGCAAGCTGTTGGCCAGGCTGAATTCTCAACTAGAGGCTGAAGCGAAAGGATTTACTTCATGTTTCCTCAGATTTGGAGCAGAATTCATTTCCTTGGTGCTATAGAATTCATTTCTTTCATTTGGTTCTTCAAAGTCAGCAAAGGAGGAAGGAGAGAGAGGGGGAGAGAGAACGGGAAAGAGAGAAAGAGAGAGAGAGAGAGAATGTGCTGCTTCAAGTTCCTTGCCTGATGAGGTCAAGCACACCCAGGATAATCTACCTTTTGATTAACTTAAATCTGACTGATTAAGGGGCTTAATTACATCAGTGAAATCCCTTCACTTTTGCCACGTGAGGTAACATAATTCTGGGAATGACATCCCAATGCTTTTATGATATTCTACTGATTAGAAGGATGTTACAGGTCCTGCCTATACTCAAGGTAAGGGGATTACAAAGAAGCATGGATACCACTGATTGGGAATCATAAAGGTCTCTTAGACTCGTGCTGACCATGGCACGACATCTTACATGTTGTGTATGTTTAATGAGAGCTGCTTCTTATTAAGACAACTAACAAAATTAATGAAAAATATTGACTTATAAAACTACTTGATAGAGAGGAAATGTGAGAACAAATGCAGGAAAATGCTTAGCTTCAGGAAGAACGGAAGTAGGGTGGCAACTTTTTAATGGATAAAAATTATCAGTTTACCAATCATGATTGAATAATGAAGAATTTCTACAAGTAGCTGAGAACTTGAGGCTTTGTCTGTAGCATGGGTATTTTTGATCTTTGGTACTATCCTTTGCTTTACTATAAGAAAAAAAAAAAGGAAACCTCTGCAATGATCCTACTCTTTCTCTCTATATTCTACCTTAATTTAACTGTTATAGGAGAACAGCAGTGATAATGATATTCTGTACCTCAGAGAACATATACGATGGATTCGTGAGCTAGTCACAGTGATCTGCTGTGTTTGCAATCCATGATCAGATCTGTAAAGACAAACATAACAGAAAAACAAGATATTGGAAATACAAGGAAAGAATTTAGTATTAAATTATCAGGCATGTTGCATATTAGCATTTGAAAATGGGCATGCGGATTGCCCTTACTAGAAAAAACGAAGCCTGTTTTCATAGTATTTAAAATAATAAGAATGGGGGCAGGGAACATTGTCCTTGGTGGTGTATATTTGAAGAGTATTAGATAACTGTATTTTATTTGCTTTGTCTACCTCAAGAGGCCATAATCATAATGAATAAATGGAGATTCAAGGGGTTAGAGAGATTCCTCTAAAAATTAGTTCTGAAAAGTGGATTGGCAATCTGCCTGGGTCCCCTGTCTCTGAAGGTATTAAAGCAGTCCAGGTCACCAATTTGTGGACATGTGGATAGAATTCTGGCACCCAGGAAAGAGGCAGAACTAATAGCCCTTCCATGTCTCTTTTTACTGTAATACTCTGAGACAAAGAGTCACAATGAAATGTAAAGGCTTGAGAAGAATGATGATGCTAAATATAGAAACAGAAAAAATAAAACGATTTTGTACAAGTTTCTGTATTGGAGGGAGAGATCAAATAGTATTAGTTTTAGAAACCTCCTCACATTGTGGAGTAATATCTTCTAGCTTTAAATAAATTTGAGATCCAAAGTAGGGGACAGATAAACTGTGAGTCAATGTGTGTGTGTGTGTGTGTGTGTGTGTGTATGATGCTTTGCTTTGATGGATGCTTTGAGGAAAGACAAAAATTCACCTTTTTATGGGCCAATCTATATTTTAGATTCTGAACTATAAACATTCATTCATCAAACGTAAATGAAATATGATGTGCTGGACTTTACTAGAGGCTGTGGATTTAATGGCATAGATAAAGCTCTAGACTCCCAGGAGTTCACACTCTGGTGTATGGGAGAGATAACAAGATCATACATTCTATTTTATATCAAAAATAAAACCTCTTAAATAGCACTTACTGGATGCCAGGTGTTATTCTGAGTTACAGATATTAACTCAAGTTCTCTCAACAACTTTAAGAGGTAGATACTACACTATACTCGTTTTATAGATGAGGAAAGTGAGGCACAGAAAAGTTAAATGAATTGCCTGAGACTCCAGAGCTAGTAAGTGACAGAGCCAGAATTTGAAGTCGGAATCCGTGTTTTTAAAGTGCCACACCAAGAATCCTCTCTTGCAGAGGTGTGCTAGAGCCAGCTTGCACCAGCATGTGAGGGCTAACTATGTGCGTCTCTTCCCAATTCCACATCAGTGCCATCGTTTTGGAAGTTTGGAATTGCCAAGATGGAAATACTTATTTAATTTTTTTTTCCAGCAAGTCAGTTTACCAGCACCCCACTGGCAACTTGTGATACAGATGACATAATTGTGCTAATAGTTACACACAGGGTGTTTTGGGAAAAAAAATCAAAAGAGAGGATTCAAAATCAGACATGATGGGGAGTGAGAAGTTCAGGACACTCAAGTTAATTCTTGAAGGATGAATGGGAGGTAGACTGTCAGATGACTAGGGAAAAGATCTTATAGGCCAAAGAAGGGAGAAGAAATCAATCAGGTGTCATCTTATTGATAGAAGTCTGGCCTTTACTGCAAGGACCAGATTAGGAGAGGCAGTCCCAGGCTTCTCTTGCAAATATTCTCAGAGTCTGGGTATCTTGGGAGGTCTGGCTAGAAGATATCATATCAGGTCATCTGCAGCAGTCAGTGGGACCTGCCATGTCAACCAGGAACTGCAAACAGAGAAAGGCCACATTAGGCAAGAGTGTTGCAGCAAGATTCATGCAAGTGACTCGGAGAGGAACCCAATGTAGACAATGATATTTCCACCAGGGAGTCTAAGTACATTGGGAGCAAGAGATTGGGAAATCACCTTTTATGACACAGCTCAGGAGAATGAGCTCTGGATCTGAAAGCTGTTGTGTAGCCACTTTTGATCTGGGAGACTTTGGGAAAAACCCCCTCTTCTCTAGTCTCATTTTTATCCTCTCTGGCAAACTGGGATTAAAATAACTGTGCTATCTCTTTCATAATATTTTTACTGGGATCAAATAATTTTGTTTTTTATTTTTAAAGTCACTGTTTAATTTATTAAGCATACATAGATATTTCTGTTGGAGGATATTCTTTCTTCATGGGAGAGAATGACTCAGTAGTTTCTTAACTGAACATTGATGGCATTTGGTGAGCTGCCATGAGGAAAAGAGTGTATTTAGTGTCAGTACAGTAATTCCTTTCATATATACGATACGTAATGTTCCTAGGTCAGAAGTATTTAGCAGGCAACGCCTATTCCCATCAAAGTTAATGAACTTCAAACTATGCCATGATGCCAAGCCTAGTAACAGACTGTTTACCATTTAGTTTCGGTGATAAATTATTGTACAAAATGCTCCAGGCAACATGTGGTAAAACTTCTAAGGCTAGTTTATTATCTGACTGTTTGGTGTTATTTGTTTCATTCTTTAGCAAAGTATTAATTGACATATTTACAATAGAATAACCAGACTTTAATATAGATCAGTTTAAGAATATGTTAAGAATATTTTGTGGCAATATCAGTAGAGCTGTTACCAGCAAATATCGATATTTGATCAGTTGTATTTTGGGGGCACTTATGTATTTTGAGGGGAAAATTGTGAGGTAAGGAATTAAGATTCAATAAGGAGATGGAGGTTTGTGTTGTTAAATTTCCAGGGAGGTTAAACAATGCTAAGGTCTGTTCAGTAAACAGGCAATGGGGCCATCCTTGGTGACTTATTAAAACTAGCTTTAGAGGGATGATGGGGATGGAATGCAAATTGTAATGAATTGAGAAATTAATGGGTAAGAAGAAAGCCTCACTCTGGGCATAGCCTATTCTTTGAAGAAGGTTAGTTGTGAAGGGAAGCAGTGGGGTAGAGTAAGTGCTGTACCACATGCAGGGTCAAGGACTAATTCCTAAAATATTGCTGGAATCTTGAAGGTCTGAGAACACATGTTCTTCCTACTTGCATCCTCCCAATCCTCGGCATTGTATAGAGGGCCAGCTACATAATCGGCAGGGTCTAGTGCAAACCAAAAATGTGATACCCCTTGTTTAAAAAGCAGGAAAAACATGTTTTCCTTGTATTCCATGGTCTCGTTTGACATGTTACAGTGCTTTTTGTTTGCTGTTTAATGTCATGTGCTCTTGGGTACAGGGATACCTGTTGAGTGAGTCTAGATGCTCATGGGTGCTGGATCCTGACCCTCCCCAAGCCTGTGCCCAGGTTCCCATGAGGGCAGAAGATGGCAGCAGTCAGTGGGCGGGGATAGGGCAGTGGGAAACTGAGGACCCATTCTGGGGAAGCGGGTAGGTGGGAGGTGGGACTGCATGTGGGAAGACACTGAAGTCCCCAGCACATGTTCCATTGTTCCAGCAGACTTCACATACAAACCACAAATTCAAAAAGTATTAAGAGCTTAAAGACGGTGACTGCAGAGCATTAAACACTGAGTACAGGACCCTTTCTGAACACTGAGCCTTATGAAAGTGCACTGGTTACACACCCAGGCAGCTGGCTCTGACTGTGCCTCATGTATGGTGTGTACTCAGTACACCATAAACAAATTTCTTGAATAAGTTTAATTGATTTATTTATTGACTATCTAGCATAGAATCCAATTAAACTTGCACAAGTAAATATCATCATTCTAAACTTGTCTGGGGAGAAGGCAGGGAAGAATTTGCTATGTAAACAGAATCATGGAATTTTAAAGGATTGCATGTGTATTGGGGACTTTTTTTGGGGGATGGGAAATGGGTACAGGTAATAACGATGTAAGTCTAAGCCCAAGATGACTTTTACTTTATGGCTTAATTTTATACTATCCTGATTAAAATCAATATACTTTTACACAGGCTTAGATCCAGCATTAAGGCACATATAGACAGCCATATTCATTCTCTCTTAAACCTATCTTTATTTACCTCTTCTTTCAGGAAGAAGAATAGTAGGCAATTCTGACCTCAAGGGAGAAAACCTGGAGCAGTATGACCAGAGGAGCTGGTAATAATGGTACTTTGCTCATGAAGGGATGCTTGGAACTTACAGAAGCATAGTTAAAATTATCAGCTTGCACTTGGCTTATACAAACCTATGAAAGTCAAAGTGGGATGTAAGAAATGATCTGTTAATATAAAAATCAAGGCATAGAGGTTGACAGTTTGTGAAATGTGAACATTGGCATTTTGATGTTTTTGATGAAAGCTAATTTATTAGATTTTGCCTTTCTTTTGAGGTCAAACATAAAGAACATGGAATTTGGAGTCAAATCTCTATTACTATGAGCTATGTGATTCTGGCCAAATCACTCAATTTTTTTTTTTTTAAATCTCAGTACTGTAGCATTGTTTTCTATAAAATGAGAATAATGATAATAGTAATACTAGTCTTGCCTAACAATGATAAACACACACGCACATACAAGTTCAGAGCCACTGAATTTAATTAGAGGACAAAACACATATTTTGGTCTATGTAAGGTTATGAGTCACATAAGAGATATATTTTTAGTGGCACTGGGGTGATGAAAATGCAGTTAATTTTATTCCAGTCTCATTATTAACTAGAGATAAACCTTGGATGAGAGCAAAATAAGAGACTTCCTAACAAAATTGGAGCACCTAGCAAAAGGGGCTCATTTGAAGCAAATTGTTATGTGACTGAGTATGCAGACTCAGTGTTTCCCACCCACTCCTGATGCATGTATATATTTGAGATTGTGGGTAACATTCAGACTCGCAGAAACTCTCCGCATCCCTTTGCCCCCACATATACCTTACAACTCATTGATGCATTCACATCCTAAACACCATGAGTTGCTACTGCTACGGAGATTCCTGTGGAGGCTGTGGCTATGTCCATGGATGAAGGCATTCCCAAGAACTGGGGTATGGCTGTGGATCTGGCTGTGGCTGTGGCCATATGGCTCAAGCTCTGGTTCTGGATATGATTACCATGGCTACCATTCATTTTGCTACAGGAAATGCTATTTCTCCTGCCATTAGCTAGAAGATAAAGTTCCAACTGTTTTCTGAAATTTAACCCTTACATTTCATGGTTTCTTTCTATGCTGTGGCCATGGCGGTAAGCATCAGTGCTCCACATTGGGGAAAATCAGTTTTCCACTGAAATCCTTCTTTGAATCTATCAAGTCTGTGTTATCAATCTTACTTTAAGTCATCAATACCTACAGGTTTTGTAATATCCCTGTTTTTTAATTTTTGTCCTTCCCTGTGACTTCATTCATTTTCCAAACATTTTTCTTCAATAATTTACTGTTTAGTGATTACTCACACCTAAAATAACAAAAACACACATTCATACAACACTCTTACATGTGTATGGACAGAAATAAGAATTGTATTTATGGGGAATGAAACTGGTAATGTCTTATAGAATGGATTGGAAGAGGAAGAGCTATGAGTCTAGGAGAATTCAGGGAATATGTGATGTGGACCTCAATTGAGTATTGGCACCAATAAAAGGAAAAAAGTGATAGATTTCTGGACCCATCTGGAGGGCGAATCTCCAAATTCTGGCCATCATGAGGGGGAAGATAGAAGAGAACTGGTTCACAACTAGAACCAAAGAATAATAGTCATAGGGTAGAATGACTTCTGAATGTAAGACATCTTTCCAATAACTATAGCTGTAAGAGTCAAATTGGCTATTCTGTGGGAATTCATGTGATGGAAGCTTCCCAACTACAGGCAATGTAGGCAACATCAGCACAGTTGGAACTCCAGGATAAGTGCTGACCTAGTGTGCCTCTGGCCCTGAGATTCTGTGAACTGTTCATCAGGAATAACTCAGAAGTGTTGAGCCTGATTGGCGGAGAAAATGATGTTGGTACTCACAGAGACAAGAAAAAAAAGGGGGATATTCTCTCTCTCTCTGATTTGTGTCTCCTGTGTTTGTAGCCTAGGGACTGTGGATGAAGCGGGTAGTCAGCTTTTCACTCTGCAGAGTATTGTAGAAAAATAGGAAGAATTTCATGGCTGGTGTGAATTTCAATCATTCTGTCTTCAAATAAAATCAGGTCTTCTGGATACTCAGCAGTGTAGAAATGAGTTGTTATCCAATTTAGAGGCTAAGAGAGGAAAAGCTTGTGTTATGGTAGATGTTGTGGATGGTTTATCTGTCTGTCTATCTATCTATCTATCTATCTATCTATCTATCTATCTACCCATCTATCTATCATCTATCTATCTATCTATCATCATCTATCTATCTATCATCTATCTATCCAAATGGGCCCAGTTCTCAGTGAATTCATAAGCTTGTGTAGGAATAATATAATAAGATTAAAAATGGATAAGATAATAGTTTTTATAGGTATGTGTTATAAGAGTGATAAAGTACAGGGGGGTTATTTACTGGTGTGAGAGTCAGGAAACAGTTCCAAGAAGAGGGGCACTTGAGTTGAGGCCTAAGGCATGAATAGGAATTGGCCAGTCACATAGAAGAGCAGGACAATGAGTCTTCGTGTGCATTTATGATCACTGCTGGGAGAGCTGTAATCGTTAACCAGATCTGGAGAGGAATTCCCAGGCTTTCCCTACTCTCATAAGAGTATCTAGAGAGCAGTGCATACTTCTTCTGTGAGCAAGAGAGGGCCGGGCCAGGAGGAGCATATGCCAATGAGCCCGCCAGCAGAAGACTAAGAAGATTTGGCACTGACTCTCCTCTGCTGTGTGACTTCAGGCTAAATGACTTGATCACTCTGAGCCTCAGCTTCTTTCTCCAAACACTCATTTGTCAAGTACCTGCTCTGTTCATTTCCCAAAGTTGTGAGAATACATTGGGATAATGTGTGTAAAGACACTTTACAAAATACAATCAATATGGACTGGGTAGAAGAAATTTTTTCATTGTTTAATGAGAGTTTAGACTAGAAAATTATTTGGGAATGGAAGCTAGGAAAAAATGCTATACCATAAGGGGAAAATTTATGTGCATCTCAAATTATGGGAATCTCTAGAACATATTTCACATGGATATTGAGGATTTACTGTTTAATACGTCTTTGATCTTGGCTAAAATCTTTTATTATAAGATGATACCTAATCAAGCTATCAAAACAGACATAGTCCTAAAAATACATTTCTACTGTGGACTGATCTGACTCTTTTGGAATCTCAACAAAATCACATCGACCTTTTTCTATGTACCTAAACATTTCCCCAAGTGATATGCTTTATAAATGCAACATAAAGTCATCCTCTAATTGCTGAACTTGAAAATATGCACATCGTATCCAATGACATAATGCTGACTCTGTATTTTTAGTAACAAATTGCTATACAAAATGGCTCAGTCAGGGCGTAAAAAGGCCACTAGGAGAGTAATTTATTTTCTGAGAGGTTTTGCTTCTTCATCATAAAAAAGTTTTTAATTAGAGCATATATATGTATACAATAGAACAATCTCCTTTAAACTACAAAGTTATTACATTTAATTCAGACAAAATCAGCATTTTAGTATAAATAAACATGAAGATTTGAAAAACTATCGTTGGATGAGAATTTAAAACTATGGTGTGAGAAAAATGAGATGAAGGAAAAAAACATTTATTCAGTACAATTCCTGCCCCAAAGCACTGAATAGCTGTGAAACATATGAAAAACAATTACATAAAATGCTTAGACCCAATTTTAGAAAGAAGAAACTGGTGTTTAGAGAATTTAAGCATATATCCAAATATCTTACAGATTATAAGGGGCACCCAACGTGTGAACTTGTGTTTGATTTAACCCATCCATTTTTTATTGGAGAAATATTGATGAGTACAAATTATGTGCCAGGCACTGCACTCAGAGCTGGTGACTCAGGGGTGCACAGAATAGAGATTGTTTCTGCCTTTATGGACCAGTATCCAGAGATCTGAATGGAAAGGCATTAGAAATAATCTATATAGATAGAAGACTTTTTCAATAATTCAGGGGTATGGTGGCTTGAAAGTAGGTCTTGGCAATAGTACTGAAAAGCAAAGTGTCTATTCCAGGGAATTTGTGAAGTAGAATTTCTAGTTTTAAATTTCAAGGATGATAGAAAAGGAAAGAAACTGAAGGAAAAGAAAAATTAGAATGGAGATATATTTTCTTTATGCTCATTGTTAGGGATGAAACATAGAAGAGGGATCATATTAGACCTGTGACCAAAATCGGAAAAAAAGTAGTTAGAGAGATTTATCAACTGAAGGAAAAAGGTCTAATAATGAAATCTCTCAGAAAATGTAATTGACAAGTTTGTGAAAACCCCTGTTGAAGTCACTTAATAAAGTAGTGGGTCACCTGTCATTCCTTAGTTGTTTAAATTTGAGTATCCAGTAGAAGGAATGATCTTCTTGAGTTTCTACTACTTTCCAACTTAGATTTCATGGTTGTTACAGTAAAAAATAATTTAAATTTTGGAGTGTGCCTAATTCTGAAAGTGGTGATTTAAGCAAAACCTAGACAAGTAAGAGAAGCAAAAAAATCCCCCCCAACCAAACAAAATCCCCACTTTTTTATGACCGCGTGTTTGGTGATGGAAAGGTCAGATGTTTGGTATAGAGGAGAATAAAGTCTATGTTTGGATTTATAAACTTATGGGTATAGAAGCTTATTTACAGATGCATAGCTATTAGCCAGAATTTCTAGATCTCAGCACTATTTTGGATCAGACGTTTCTTTGTTGTGGGCTTGTTCTGTGCCTTGTAGAATTAGTACCATCCATGTTTTCTACCACTAGATGCCAAGAGCATCTCCCTGCCCCAAAGTCTTGACAATCAAAAATGTCTGTAGACAGTGCCAACTCTCCAAGAGTCCAAGAAGGTGAAATCATTCCCCGCTGAGAACTGCTGTTATAGCTGTGTCAATATCTTCACTGTTTCTGATATTTGTGTAGTGTGGAAAGACGATAAGCCCTAAAGTAGAGGTGGTAAAAAGGTAGGGTGGCCCTGAGAGGAACAGTAGACCTCCTTCTTATGGGGAGCCCCTTTACATGTGCAGATGTTTGATCCTGGGAAAAGAACCACATGTGATCTATCTTTGCAAACTTCCAGTTCCCAGGACAGCACCTTGCGTGTGGCGTGTAATTAGTTAGTGTCTGTGGAATTCAGCTGAGTTGCTAAAGAAAAGCCTAGCAAGCAAAACAATCAACAAACATGTATAAGTACATGTTATCATTTTAAAACTTCAGGTGAAGATGAGAAAAACTCAATTAGAAAAATAATGGATTCTGGGTAGGTTGAGTGAAAACTGAATATATTTTTGTCGGAAGAGGGGATGCAGGCAAATGGATTTGTGGTCCCATTCTTTGGATTAAATGAGGTATTAGAACTCCAAAAGTAGATTTTAGGGCTACAAGCTTTCTGGGACGCTAGAAAGCTGGGAGGAGCTATTTATTACAGAAACCAGGACACTGGGGCCCTGACGTTGTTTCTATACTCACGAGAAAGATGTTTGTTTCAAAACCAGTCATCTTTAGAGTTTATAAATATTGTCTTAAATGAAAGTTCACAGAGTTTAAGTGTACATCCTTCCAAGATAATGATGTACATACCAGTGCAAGAGGAAGCAATAGAGCAGGCCTTTTCCCACTTACTTGATTCTGATGAGACCTTACTGCACGAAGAGTGTTATTGGCAGTGATGTGCCCCTTGGAAGAACCAAGGTGAGAAGGAAAAGACAGGGCAAGTCATGATGCTCAGTTCTGCATAGCATCTCATTTTCTACTACATTCTAAGGCTTTTCTAAAATATCAAGAACTTGTAGCAGGTGTCTTTATGATCACTTCCCACCATTCTAACCCACATGGATCATTGCAAGGAAAACCACCCATGATAAAAGTCTGAAGAACTCTTATAAGTGATGTTGAACCCTAGTCTTTATTATGAATGTGGATAAATTTTGTAATCCTTTAGTGATAGGAATGCAAAATTGAATTTCATTGAAAAATATATTTTTCCCAGGGATTCTTTGCTTATCCAAGTCACTTTTAGTACATCACAAGGATATTTTGTAGTGGAGTGCTGAGTTGTGGTGCGTATGGAATTTTGCAATTGAGGTAATATATGGATGGTATTGAGGTAATATATATATATCAGGTCCAAGTGCTAACTACAGGTAGCTTCTTGCAGAATTACCAGAGTTCAGCTGAGACTGTAAAGAAATAAAGAAAAAAACCATACATGTTAGACATTTTTGGAATGTGGTGGAAATTTGGAGGGCAAAAACAAACAAATACATTTCCTAAATCCTGGCCATGTTTTGAGCTTCAGTGGAAACACTATTCTGTGTGGTGTAAAAACAACTTGCTCTGGTTATGCCTCCCAGAAGTGGCTTTAATTTGGGTCTCTAACCCCCACCAATCCTTAAATTTCTCTTACGTAAAAGGTAGATCAAACACTGGCTCTGCCTGGAAGTTCTAATGTGGAAGGTACAGTGCTTCCTCAAGAATATCATATTTTAATTAGTGAGCAAGACAAAGTTTCAACAAACCTTGATAAGTGCTCTGACATATGTCTGCATATAGGAGCAAAGAGGAGACTCTTCCAATCCAGAGGGTAGCAGTGAGGAAAGTCATCCTGCAGAAAGTGATTACTGATCTGACTTCTGAGTATACAAAGGAGTTTTTTAGCTGAGAATTAAGGATGGCAAGAAAAATATTAATGGCAGAAGAAATCATACTCATTTTCTTCAGATATATTGAAAAAGATAAGTGTGATAGATAGGAGTATTTGGAAGAGAGAGGGCCCATTATATTTCAAAATCACAAAGAACATTTTTGTAGAAGATTGAGAACTTCTGATAAATAGATAATTTTGAGAATTTTGAATGAGTAGAGTAAAAGGACATATAAATGGAGGACGAAATTGATTTTTGTGCTTTTTTTATGTCATGAAAGTGTTAGGAGTTGAGGGTGGGCTTTGCTGCAGGCATTGTAAAGTCATCCACTCTCCTTCAGCTTCTGAACTAAATATGCAAGGAACAATAGTGATAGGAGAAGGAAAGAATGGTTTGTTAAGTTCTAGGAACTCACTGACGTGTCATAATGTAAAACTCGGATAAGATTTACATTGGAAAAAAAATCTAGTTTCTGGTCTAACTGAGGTTTTCTGCTTCCTCATCCAAATAAAGTTGGTTAGGCTGTAAAGGCTCCTCAATGACAATACTAATATAGCTACAAAAAATGGGAGGGGAAAGGAAGGCTTCCCTGCCTCCCCAGGACCTCACTTTGCCTGGAATATGGAAGGAAATACAAAAGGGAAATGTAAAAGAAGCACTTGTACATAGCACGTGTCTCCATGCCTATAACCAGTCAATGTCCCAATGAAAATCCTTGGCTTTGAATTATCAGATGTTGGTCTATTTCTTGGAATTTGAGGAGTGTTGAATGAGGGGGAGGTATGAAAGTGCAGGGTGGGTGGGAGATGCCTGACAAGAAGTTGCAATGATTCAAGAAAGGAGATGGGTATATTTCTTTCCCTGTAGACAAAGATAGATGTTTTAGGAAAGAGGAGAGAGAAAAACGGGCAAAATTTTCCTACATTCCCCCCAAACCTTGTTGTATAATGTATATAATAAATGATAGAGGGTTTTGATAATGGGTATCAGTTTTACTTTTAGGCACATGATTCTATCGAGACAATTCTTTGGCAGGGCAAATTTAAATGATGCTCTTTAAATAAAACTAGAGTCTCCAAAATAACGAGCTAATTTACAGCAAACCAATGTTAATGATTGTCAACAGTGACTGGTACATAAGAGTTTTTAACATATTTGTTGGGTAAGTCAGAGTATGCTTTGGTATGCTCTGCCGATTACTGACAGTATATAAAGGTTCGGGAGAAGCAGAAGGCACACACATCCTTCAGAAACCTTCTCTTGCAAGCCACCTGAACTCGCTTCTCCTGTCAACATGTGTTGCAACTACTACGGCAACTCCTGTGGCTATGGCAGCGGTTATGGCTATGGCTGTGGGTTTGGCCCCTATTATGGCTGTGGTTATGGAACCAGATATGGCTGTGGATATGGCTCTGGCTCTGTCTACTGTGGCTACCGGCCATTCTGCTATAGAAGATGTTATTCTTCTTGCTACTAGAACATCACTATCCAAGCTTCGTCTGCTTCTGAAACAGCGTGTCTAAACATAATGCCGATTCAAGAAGCTGTATCTCATAAGTTCTACGTTGAAGAAATTACATGCTTGACAGAGGCTTTGACCTGCAACTACCCATTTTTAGAATGCCATCTTTGTGGTCCGAGGCTCTGTGGTATCATCTGAGTAGTTTTCAAATATTTGCCTTTTCTTCCTTAATCTGTGATTCTCTCTTGTGACTGTGTTGATGACCCTAACATCCTACATTTGGGCAAATCAGTTATTCTAAATAAAAATGTTCTTTGTTTCTAACAAATCTCTGTGAATTACTTGCTTATGAATTGCTTGTTTTTTGAGGTATTATGTCCTCTCTTGAATATTGGGCTGAGAGTGTGTTGCCTGAACCTTGGGATCTTCTTTGACATAGTACACACATTTTTTCTTATACCTACATCATAAATAATGTCTCCTTCACTTATTTCTCATATTCCACGCGCTCAGATACTCACATACTCAAGCACAAATCACACAGTATTTCAGAATTGTGCTTTGGAAATCATACTGGTGTCTAGAATGGAACGGGAGGGGAATGAAGAGGAGGATTGACACCTATTCAGGAGGTCATGACAAAAATCCAAAGGAGAAGAGATGTGGGCTGAATGCTTAAAGTAGTAATACGATGGAAGAGAGAGTTTCCAGGGTTAATGGTAAATTAGAAGCAGACTCAGGTGTTATGCATGAGGAATAAAAACCTAACAAAAAGAAAAGTTAGAATAATGTTCTATCATATCATCTGTATTTGATGGAAGTGCACCTAGATTAGCACATATTGAGGTAGTGGAAATTGATGTGAGCCACTTAATTGACAAATACTTTTGATAGGGAACCATTCTAGACACTGAAGACCCAGTAGGAAAATTATTGACAAGTTGCCTGCTTTCAGAGTGTTTACATTCTATTAGGTGAAGATTAAAAAAAAAAGTAAGAATTAATTAAGATAAATTCAGACAGAAAATTGCTATGGAGGGAATAAAACAGCCTAATGGGAAAGATGGTAAAGGTTGAAGCTTTAGAGAGAGAGTTCAGGAAGGTATTTTGAGGTTGTGACAAATGCGCTGATGCTAATTTCAAAGAAGACTAGAAAGGGCATTAGCAGTGTAAACGGGGAAGAGAAGTTAATTAGGTTTTGAGTATGATCTGGTGGTTCCACATTTTCCACTGCAAAAAGAGCGAGGTCTAGTGCTTTAATGGGGCTCTTTTTGGCTGCAGTAGATATGAGAATGGGATTAAAAATTCCAGTCAACTTTCTCAGTTGGAGAGCCTACTACTCTGTTGGGTTCTGATTTTAGTGTCCTTTCCTTATTTGACCTTCCAGAACTCTAACAAATAGATCCTACAACAGAAAAAGCCTTTTCAGACTCAGTTTTAACCAGCAGTGATAAATGTGTCTCTGTCTTATCTCCATGACAAGGGTCACCACACAAAGTCTGACTCTGAGGTCCCTGGAGCTAGGAGACCCCACAGCATGGCCAGTTCTGAGAAAGATGGCCCTGCCATCAAAGTCAAGGCTGGAGTGAGGCTATTCCCAGGGTATAATTTGTCTCACTGATGAAAAAACAGGGATTCTTTCAAGAACAGGACAGTTCTCATAGCTGGAACATTTGTAAGTCAGATCTGAGGACTGCCTGTGCTCTGGTAACTCTGAGGTTCATCTTACAAACAGGGGAAGGGAATTCTAATAATTATAGCTCTTTAAAAATCTAACTTATTGTTTCATTATGTTTCATATCATTGAAGGCATTCTGAAAAACGGAAGAACATCATTTATTAGGCACGTGTAAGATAATTCATGTATGCAGTAAGGGCCTATAATTTATTAAGCGTATGAGATAATTAATATATCTGGAAAGGGTCTTCAAAAACTAACACTTCACATATCTTCAAAATCTGAAATGTTATGACTCTCTTAGTCAAAGAAAATTTGGGACTTTCAGTTTGAGTGAAATGAGAAGATGGTGGTAATATATCTAAATATCTTGTAGCTTATAAGTGGCACACCAACATTTAAACATATTTTAATTTAATCCATCTATATTTTATTGATGAAATATTGATGGAGTGTAAATTACGTGCCAGGCACTGAACTCAGAGCTGGTTATTCAGAGATGCACAAAATAGAGACTGGTTGCATTGTTATGGATCTGTATCCGGAGATCTGAATGGAAAGGTATTAGAAATAATGCAATAAAGATAGAAGACTTTTTCAATATTCCAGGGGTATTGTGGCCTGAAAGTGGTTGTTGGCAGTAGTATTGAAAAGTGAAGTGTCTATGCCAGGGAATTTGTAAAATAGAATTTATAGTTTTGAATTTCAAGGACAGAAACCAAAGGAAAAGAAAAACTGGAATGGGGACATATTTTCTCCATATTTACTACTAGGAATGAAACATAAGAGTGATCAGATTAGATCAGTGACCAATATCATAAAAAAATATGAAGATTTCTCCAAGAAAGAAAATTGTCTAGTAATGAAATTTCTCAAAAAATGAAATTGGTAGGTTTATAAAAATCCCTGTTGAAGGCATTTAATAAAGTAGTGGATCACCGCTCATTCCTCTGTTGTTGAAATTAGAATATCCGGTACAGACTGATCTTCCTGAGTTAATACTCATTTCCAACTTGGATTTCATAGTTAGAGTAAAAAGGCTTAATTTTGCAGTCTGCCTAATTCTGAAAGGTGATTTAAGTAAAACCTAGACAAGTAAGATAAGCAAAAAAATCCCCTCCAGACAAAAAAGCAAAAACACTTTCTTTGACTGAATATTTGGTATTGCTTGTATGTTTACGATAAAGTGAGAGGAAAGGGTATGTTTGGATTTAGACACCTATAGACAGAGAAGGCTACTCATAGATGCAGAGCTACAAACCAAGGTTTCCAGATCTCAACGCGACCACAGTTGAACCATGTTGTTTCAGTGTTATCGGGGGCTATTATATGTCCTGTCGAATTAGCATCAAACCAGGTTTCTACGACTAGATGCTAGCAGGTATCTGGCGGTAGGTATCTGGGAGGGAGAAGCCTGGCCAGAAGTTGCAAGGATTTAAGACAGGATTGAGAGTATACCCTTTTTTACGGGCAGAGGAAGACACTTCAAGAAGGAGTAGAGAGAAAAAGGGAAAAATTATCCTGGAATTACCCAAAACCTAGTGAATGAATTTGGTCAATGAAATTGCAGTCTCCAAAGTTGTGAGCACATTTACAGCATTGATTAGTGAGCTCATTACAGTAAAATGTCAACAGTGACTGGGACATAATAGTAGTTTACATATTTGATGGGGAAGTCGGGGATGAATGGTATGCGCTGCCAATTACTGACAGTATATAAAGGTGCGGAAGAAGGACAAGGCACACACACTTCAGAAACCTCCTCTTGCTAGCCACCTGAACACGCTTCTCCTGACAACATGTGTTGCAACTACTATGGCAACCCCTGTGGCTATGGCGTCGGATATGGCTATGGCTGTGGGTTTGTGCCCTATTATGGCTGTGGTTATGGAAGTGGCTATGGCTGGGGATATGGCCCCCGTTACAGCTGTGGTTATGGAACCAGATATGGCTGCGGATACGGCTCCTACTATGGCTGTGGGTATGGCTCTGGCTCCGTCTACTGTGGCTACCGGCCCTTTTACTATAGAAGATGTTATTCTTCTTGCTACTAGAACATCACTATCCAAGCTTCGTCTGCTTCTGTAACGGCGTGTCTAAACATAATGCTGATTCAAGAAGGCGTATCTCACAAGTTCTACGTTGAAGAAATTACATGCTTGACCGAGGCTTTGACCTCCAACTCCCCATTTTTAGAATGCCGTCTTTGTGGTCCGAGTAGATGATACTTTGTGGTATCATCTGACTAGTTTCCACATATTTGCCTTTTCTTCCTTAATCTGTGATTCTCTCTTGTGACTGTGTTGATGATCCTAACATCCTACGGTTGGGAAAACCAGTTATTCTGAATAAAAATGGTCTTTTGTTTCTAACAAATCTCTGTCTACTTGCCCGTGAATTACTCGTTTCTTGAGGTGTTATGGCCTCTCTTGAAAATTGGGCTAAAAATAGGTTGCCTGAACTTTGATTCTTCCTCGATATAGTACCGGCCTTTCTTCTTACACCTACAGCACAAATAACGTCTTCTTCACCTGTTTCTCATATTCCACGTGCTCAGACACTCACTTACACAGTCACAGGTCACACAGCATTTTAGAACCGTGCCGTGGAAATTGCACTGTGTCTAGGATGGATCTGGAGGGAAAAAAGGGGAGGATTGACTTCTATTCAGGAGCTTACGACAAAAATGCAAGGGAGACAAGAGTTGGCTTCAGTTCGTAAGGAGTTAATGGAATGGAAGAGAGAGTTTCCAGGCTAATGAAGAATTGGAAGCAGACTCAGGTGTCAAGCCTGAGGAATAAAAGGCTAATGGAAGGATAAGTTGGAAGATGAGTATTCTATCACATCATCTGTTTGATGGAAGGGCACATAGGTGTGTTTACATACATTGAGGTTTTGGAAAGTGATGTAAATCACATAATTGACAAATACTTTTGACTATTTTTAAAAGTGAACCATTCTAGAGACCAAAGACACTGTGGGAAAATTATCGACAAGTTTCCTGCTCTCAGAGTGTTTACACTCTACTAGGTGAAGATCCAAAAAAGCAAGTATGCATTTATTGAGATAAATTCAGACAGATCATGGCTAAGACGAGAATAAAACAGCTTAATGGGAAAGAAAGGAAGGGCTGAAGTTTTCAGCGAGATAGTTCAGGAAGGTATTTTGAGGTTGTGACACATGAGTTGATGTTATTTGCAAAGAAAGACTAGAAAGGACAGCAGCAAGTGTAAAGGGAGAAGAGAAGTTCATGCAGTTTTGGATATGATCAGGTGGTGCCACATTTTCCAATGGAAAAGAGCGAGGTCTAGTGCCTTAATGGGGCTCTCTTAGGTTGGGGCAGATGGAAGAATGGGATTAAAAGTTGCCGGCGACCTTCTGAGCTGGAGAGCCTACTACCTTGTTGGGTTTTGTCTTGAGTGCTGTTTCCTCATCTGACTTTCCAGAACTCTAACATGTAGGTCGCAGAACAGGAAAGCCTTTTCGGACTCAGTGTTAACTAGCAGTGGTAGATGCATGACTACCTGATCTCCACGACAAGGGTCACCACAGAGAGCGTGACTCGGAGGACCCCACAAAATGGCCAATTCCAAGGAAGCTGGCCCCGCCAGCAAAGTCAGCCCTTGGGTGAGGCTATTCCCGGGATATAGTTTGTGCAACTGATGAAGAAACAGAGATTCTTTCAAGAGCAGGACAGGGTTCACAGGTGGAATATTCGTAAGGCATGTCTGAGCACTGTGCTCTGGATAACTCGGAGGTTAGTCTTACAGACAGGGGAAGGGAATTCTACTAATTACAGCTCTTTGAAAATCTAACTTATTGTATCATACCGTCAAAGGCATTCTGCAAAGTGGAAGAACAGCATTTATTAGGCATTCGTAAGATGATTTATGTATGCCATAGACAGTCTGTCATTTATTAGGACTAGAAGTTACTTTATATATGCGGAAAAGGATCTTCACAAACTTACACAATATATTTTCAAAACCTGAAATGTTGTGACTCTCTTAGTCAAAGAAAATATGAAACTCTCAGTTTGCGTGAAAACAGAAAATGGTGATAACGTATCTAAATATCTTAGAGGTTCTAAGTGGCACATCAGTTTTTAAAGATATTTTTGATTTAATCCATATATTTTTGATTGCCAAATATTGATTCATCATAAATTATGGGCCGGGTACTGAACTCAGAGCTGCTCATTCAGAGATGCACAAAGTAGAGACGGTTTCCACCGTTATGGATCAGTATCCAGAGATCCGAACGCAAATGTATTAGAAATAATGCGGTAAAGATAGAAGCCTTTTTCAATTATCCAAGGGTATCGTGGCCCGAAAGTGATTGTTGGCAGCGGTATTGGAAAGTATAGTGTCTGTTCCAGGGAATACGTGAAGTAGAATTTTTAGCTTTGAATTTCAAGGATGACAGAAACCAAATGAAATGAAACGCAGGAATGGGGATATATTGTTTGTATGCTTATTGTTAGGGATGAAACCTAAGAGTGATCAGATTAGACCAGTGACCAATACCAGAAAAACATAGGTAGAATGGTCAACTGAAGGAAAACTGTCTAATAGTGAAATTTCTCAGAAAATGAAATTGGCAGGTTGGTCAAATCTCCATTAAAGCATTTAATAAAGTGGTGGATCACCCTCCCTCATTCCTTTGTCATGGAAATGCAAGTACCCAGGAGAAGGAATGATCATCCTGAGTTTATATTCCCTTCCGACCAGGATTTCATAGTCTGTACAGTAAAATCACTTTAAGCGTTGGAGTCTCCCTGATTCTGAAAATGGTGACTTAGGTAAAACCAAGACAAGTAGGATAAGCAGGAAACAACAATCCCCCGGAGACAAACAAACGAAGTAAACCCACTTTCTTTGGACCTCGTGTGTGGTGATGGAAAGGTCGGATGTTTGGGATAGGAGGAGGAGAAAGGGTATGGTTGGACGTAGACACCTATAGACAGAGAAGCTTGATTATGGATGCGTGGCTGTAAAACAAGGTTTCCAGATCTCAGCACCGTGACATCTGGACCACGACGTTTCTTTGTTGTTGCGGGCTGTTCCGTGCCCTGGCGAGTTAGCATCATCCCTGGTTTCCATCACAAGGTTCTAGTAGGTATCTGGCGGTAGGTGGGTGGGAGAAGCCTGGCAAGAAGTTGCAACGATTTAAGAAAGGAGATGGGAATACTCCCTTTCCTGAGGGCAGAGCTAGATACTTTAGAAATGAGGAGAGAGAACAAGGGCAAAATTTTCCTAGGTCTCCCAAAACATGGTTGTGTAAGGCTTATATATAAAATGATAGGAAGTTTTGAAAACGGGTACCGGTTTTACCTTCGGGCACATGGTTCTACTGAGACAATTCTTTGTCAGGGCAAATTGAAATGATGCTCTTTAAATGCAATTGGAGTCTCGAAAATAATGAGCTCATTTACAGCAAACCATCATTGAGTGTGAACAGTGACTGTCACCTAATAGTAGCTTACATATTTGTTGGGGAAGTCAGGGATGAATGGTAGGCGCTGCCAATTACTGACAGTATATAAAGGTGCGGGAGAAGGAGAAGGCACACACACTTCAGAAACCTCCTCTTGCAAGCCACCTGAACTCGCTTCTCCTGACAACATGTGTTGCAACTACTATGGCAACCCCTGTGGCTATGGCGTCGGATATGGCTATGGCTGTGGCTTTGTCCCCTATTATGGCTGTGGTTATGGAAGTCGCTATGGCTGGGGATATGGCCCCCGTTACAGCTGTGGTTATGGAACCAGATATGGCTGCGGATACGGCTCCTACTATGGCTGTGGGTATGGCTCTGGCTCCGTCTACTGTGGCTACCGGCCATTTTACTATAGAAGATGTTATTCTTCTTGCTACTAGAACATCACTATCCAAGCTTCGTCTGCTTCTGCAACGGCACGTCTAAACCTAATGCTGATTCAAGAAGGCGTATCTCACAATTTCTACGTTGAAGAAATTACATGCTTGACCAAGGCTTTGACCTCCAACCACACATTTTTAGAATGCCATCTCTGTGGTCCGAGGCTCTGTGGTATCATCTGACTAGTTTCCACATATTTGCCTTTTCTTCCTTAATCTGTGATTCTCTCTTGAAACTGTGTTGATGATCCTAACATCCTACAGTTGGGAAAACCAGTTATTCTGAATAAAAATGGTCTTTTGTTTCTAACAAATCTCTGTCTACTTGCTTGTGAATTACTCCTTTCTTGAGGTATTATGGCCTCTCATGAAAATTGGGCTAAAAATAGGTTGCCTGAACTTTGATTCTTCCTCGACATAGTACCGGCCTTTCTTCTTACACCTACAGCACAAATAATGTCTTCCTCACCTGTTTCTCATACTCCACGTGCTCAGACACTCACTTACACAGTCAGAGGTCACACAGCACTTTAGAACTGCGCCATGGAAATTGCACTGTGTCTAGGATGGACCTGGAGGGAAAAAAGGGGAGGATTGACTTCTATTCAGGAGCTTATGACAAAAATGCAAGGGAGACAAGAGTTGGCTTCAGTTCGTAAGGAGTTGATGGAATGGAAGAGAGAGTTTGCAGGCTACTGAAGAATTGGAAGCAGACTCAGGGGTCAAGCCTGGGGATAAAAGGCTAATGGAAGGATAAGTTAGAGGATTAATATTCTATCATATCATCTGTTTGATGGAAGGGCACATAGGTGTGTTTACATACATTGAGGTTTTGGAAAGTGATTTAAATTACATAATTGACAAATATTTTTGACTATTTTTAAAATTGAACCATTCAAGAGATCAAAGACACTGTGGGAATATTATCGACAAGTTTCCTGCTCTCAGAGTGTTTACACTCTACTAGGTGAAGATCCAAAAAAGCAAGTATGCGTTTGTTGAGATAAATTCAGACAGATCATGTCTAAAACGAGAATAAAACAGCTTAATGGGAAAGAAAGGAAGGGCTGAAGTTTCAGAGAGATAGTTCAGGAAGGTATTTCGAGGTTGTGACACACGAGTTGATGTTATTTGCAAAGAAAGACTAGAAAGGACAGCAGCAAGTGTAAAGGGAGAAGAGAAGTTCATGCAGTTTTGGATATGATCAGGTGGTGCCACATTTTCCAATGGAAAAGAGCAAGGTCTAGTGCCTTAATGGGGCTCTCTTAGGTTGGGGCAGATGGAAGAATGGGATTAAAAGTTGCCGGCGACCTTCTGAGCTGGAGAGCCTACTACCTTGTTGGGTTTTGTCTTGAGTGCTGTTTCCTCATCTGACTTTCCAGAACTCTAACATGTAGGTCGCAGAACAGGAAAGCCTTTTCGGACTCAGTGTTAACTAGCAGTGATAAATGCATGACTACCTGATCTCCATGACAAGGGTCACCACAGAGAGCGTGACTCGGGGACCCCACAAAATGGCCAATTCCAAGGAAGCTGGCCCCGCCTCAAAGTCAGCCCTTGGGTGAGGCTATTCCCGGGATATAGATGTGCAATTGATGAAGAAAAAGAGATTCTTTCAAGAGCAGGACAGTGTTCACTGGTGGAATATTCGTAAGGGATGTCTGAGGACTGTGCTCTGGATAACTCGGAGGTTAGTCTTAAAGACAGGGGAAGGGAATTCTACTAATTACAGCTCTTTGAAAATCTAACTTATTGTATCATACCGTCAAAGGTATTCTGCAAAGTGGAAGAACAGCATTTATTAGGCATTCGTAAGATAATTTATGTATGCCATAGACAGTCTGTCATTTATTAGGACTAGAAGTTACTTTATATATGCGGAAAAGGATCTTCACAAACTTACACAATATATCTTCAAAACCTGAAATGTTGTGACTCTCTTAGTCAAAGAAAATATGAAACTCTCAGTTTGAGTGAAAACAGAAAATGGTGATAACGTATCTAAATATCTTAGAGCTTCTAAGTGGCACACCAATTTTTAAAGATATTTTTGATTGGCAAATATTGATTCATCGTAAATTATGGGCCGGGTACTGAACTCAGAGCTGCTTATTCAGGGATGCACAAAATAGAGAAGGTTTCCACCATTATGGGTCCGTATCCAGAGATCTGAACGGAAAAGTATGAGAAATAATGCGGTAAAGATAGAAGCCTTTTTCAATTATCCAAGGGTATTGTGGCCTGAAGGTGATTGTTGGCAGTGCTACTGGAAAGTATAGTGTCTGTCCCAGGGAATACGTGAAGTAGAATTTTTAGCTTTGAATTTCAAGGATGACAGAAACCAAAGGAAATGAAACGTAGGAATGGGGATATATTGTTTGTATGCTTATCGTTAGGGATGAAACCTAAGAGTGATCAGATTAGACCATTGACCAATACCAGGAAAACATAGGTAGCATGATCAACTGAAGGAAAACTGTCTAATAGTGAAATTTCTCAGAAAATGAAATTGGCAGGTTGGTCAAATCTCCATTAAAGCATTTAATAAAGTGGTGGATCACCGTCCCTCATTCCTTTGTCATTGAAAGGCAAGTATCCAGGAGAAGGAATGATCATCCTGAGTTTATATTCCCTTCCAACCAGGATTTCATAGTCTGTACAGTAAAATCACTTTAAGCATTGGAGTCTCCCTGTTTCTGAAAATGGTGACTTAGGTAAAACCAAGACAAGTAGGATACGAAAGAAACAACAATCCTCCAGAGACAAACAAACGAAGTAAACCACTTTCTTTGGACCTCATGTGTGGTGATGGAAAGGTTGGATGTTTGGGATAGGAGGAGGAGAAAGGGTATGGTTGGACGTAGACACCTATAGACAGAGAAGCTTGATTATGGATGCGTGGCTGTAAAACAAGGTTTCCAGATCTCAGCACCGTGACATTTGGACCACGACGTTTCTTTGTTGTTGCGGGCTGTTCCGTGCCCTGGCGAGTTAGCATCATCCCTGGTTTCCATCACAAGGTTCTAGTAGGTATCTGGCGGTAGAATCTGGCTGGGAGAAGCCCGGCAAGAAGTTGCAATGATTTAAGAAAGGAGATGGGAGTACTCCCTTTCCTGAGGGCAGAGCTAGATACTTTAGAAATGACGAGAGAGAACAAGGGCAAAATTTTCCTAGATCTCCCAAAACATGGTTGTGTAAGGCTTATATATAAAATGATAGGAAGTTTTGAAAACGGGTACCGGTTTTACCTTCGGGCACATGGTTCTACTGAGACAATTCTTTGTCAGGGCAAATTGAAATGATGCTCTTTAAATGCAATTGGAGTCTCGAAAATAATGAGCTCATTTACAGCAAACCATCATTGAATGTGAACAGTGACTGTCACCTAATAGTAGCTTACATATTTGTTGGGGAAGTCAGGGATGAATGGTAGGCGCTGCCAATTACTGACAGTATATAAAGGTGCGGGAGAAGGAGAAGGCACACACACTTCAGAAACCTCCTCTTGCAAGCCACCTGAACTCGCTTCTCCTGACAACATGTGTTGCAACTACTATGGCAACCCCTGTGGCTATGGCGTCGGATATGGCTATGGCTGTGGGTTTGTCCCCTATTACGGCTGTGGTTATGGAAGTGGCTATGGCTGGGGATGTGGCCCCCGTTACAGCTGTGGTTATGGAACCAGATATGGCTGTGGATACGGCTCCTACTATGGCTGTGGGTATGGCTCTGGCTCCGTCTACTGTGGCTACCGGCCATTTTACTATAGAAGATGTTATTCTTCTTGCTACTAGAACATCACTATCCAAGCTTCGTCTGCTTCTGCAACGGCACGTCTAAACCTAATGCTGATTCAAGAAGGCGTATCTCACAATTTCTACGTTGAAGAAATTACATGCTTGACCGAGGCTTTGACCTCCAACCACACATTTTTAGAATGCCATCTTTGTGGTCCGAGGCTCTGTCGTATCATCTGACTAGTTTCCAAATATTTGCCTTATTTTCCTTAATCTGTGATTCTCTCTTATGACTGTGTTGATGATCCTAACATCCTATAGTTGTGCAAATCCATTTTTCTCAATAAAGATGATGTTTTATTATTAACAAATCTCTGTCTACTTGCTTGTGTTTTACTCCTTCTTTGAGATGTGATGACCTCTCTTGAAAATTGGGCTCACAATTTGTTTCTTGAATCTTGTGTTTTTTTTTCTTTTTTTAATATATTACAAGGATTTTTTCTTATAACTACATCATAAATTATGTCTTATCTACCTATTTTTCATATTCCACAGGCTGATGCACTCACATACTCAGGAGGAAATCACACCGTATTTCTGAACTGTGCTTTGGTATTCATACTGCTGTCTCAAATGTACCTGAAGCATTAAAATGAATAAGATGACACCTATTTGGGAAGCTCTTACAAAAGTCCCAGAGTGAGGTGATGTGGCCTGAGTCCTTAAAGGATTATTGGCATGGAAGGGACAGTTTTGAGGAGTATTGAGAATTTAGAGGACTCAAGTGTTAAGCATGAGAAATTAAGAACTAAGGAAAGGATAAGTTAGAAGAAAAACATTCTATTGTATCATCTGTGTTTGAGGGAAGTGCAAATATATTTTTTTGCATATATTGAGGTTGAAGAACGTGACTAGATTCACTTAAGAAATATTCGAGTATTTTTGAAATGGAACCATCCTAGGCATGGAAGACACAGCAGCAAAATATAAACAATGTTCTGCTCTTCGAGTGTTTACATTCCAGTAGGTCAAGATAGAATAAAATGTAAGAACTAAGTAAGATAAATTCAGACCAAAAATTGCTATAGAGAGGACAAAAGAGCTTAATGGGAAAGAGAGTAAGGGCTGAAGTATTAGAGACATAGTTCGGGGAGGTATTTTCAGGTTGTGACAAATGAACTGATGTCAGTTGAAAAAAAAGACTAGTAAGGACAGTAGTAAGTCTAAGGGGGATGAGAAGTTCGCTAGGTTTTGGACACAATCAGGTGGTGCCACATTTCCCAATGGAAAAGAGCAAGTTCTAGTGCCCTAATTGGACTTTCTTAGATTGGGACAGATTTAAGAATGGGATTAAAACTTCCAGGCAACTTGCTGAGCTGTAGAGCTACTGCTTTGTTGGGTTTTGACTTTAGTGCTCTTTCCTCATCTGACCTCCCAGAACTCTAACAAATAGATCCCCCAACAGAAAAACCCTTTTCAGACTCAGTTTTACCCACCAGTGGTAAACGTGTTACTGTCTTATCTCCATGATAGGGGTCACCACACAAAGTCAGACTCTGAGGTCTCCGAGGGGAGCTGGGAGACCCCACACTATGGCTAATTCCAAGGAAGATGGCTCTGCCATCAAAGTCAAGGCTGGAGTGAGGCTATTCCCAGGATATAATTTGTCCCACTGATGAAAAAACAGGGATTCTTTCAAGAGCGGGACAGTTCTCACAGCTGGAACATTTGTAAGTCAGGTCTGAGGACTGTCTGTGCTCTGGTAAGTCTGAGGTTAGTCTTACAAACAGGGGAAGGGAATACTAATAATTACAGCTCTTTAAAAATCTAACTTATTGTTTCATTATGTTTCTTATCACTGAAGGCATTCTGAAAAATGGAATAAAATCATTTATTAGGCTTTTATAAGACAATTTATATATACAGAAAAGGATCTTCAAAAACTAACACTTAAGACATCATCGAAGACTCTTTTAGTCAAAGAAAATTTGAAACTTTTATTTGAGTGAAATGAGAAAATGGTGATAATGTATGTAAACATCTAGAGCTTAGAAGAGGCATACCAATATTTGAACATATTTTTTATTTAATCCATATATTTTTTATTGGCAAATATTGATTAATTATGTGCCAGGCACTGAGTTCAGCACTATTAAAGCATTTAATCAAGTTGTGGATTACTCCTCATGGCTTGGTCTTTGAAATTTGAGCATCCAATAGAAAGAATGATCTTCCTGAGCTTATATTCCCTTCAAACATGAATTTCATAGTTGTTACAGTGAAAAAATTTTAGGGGATGACCCGGTGGCCTATTGGTTATGTTCATGTGCTACACTTCGGTGGCCCAGGTTTGATTCCCTGGTGCGGGGCTACACCACCCATCAGTCAACATGCTATGGCAGCAACCCACATACAAAATAGAGGAAGATTGGCAGTAGATGTTAGCTCAGCGTGAATCATCCTCAAGTAAAAAAAAAAAAAATTTTTTTTGGAGTCTGCCTGATTCTGAAAATGGTGATGTAAGTAAAACCTAGACAAGAAAGATAAGTGAAAAAATACCCCCAGACAAACAAACAAACAAAATACTTTCTTTTGACTGGGTATTTGGTGATGGAAAGGCCAGTTGTTTGGGATAGAGTGACAAGAGAGAGTATGTTTGGATTTAGGCATTTGTCGGTAGCGAAGATTATTTATAGAAGCATAGCTATAAACCAAGGTTTCCAGATCTCAGCCCCATGACATTTGGACCAGGATGTTTCTTTCTTGTTGGGGGTTGTTCTGTGCTCTACGGAATTAGCATCATCCCTGGTTTCTACCACAAGATGCTAGTAGGTATCTGGCAGTAGGTATCTGGGTAGGAGAAGCCTGGCAAGAAATAGCAATGATTTAAGAAAGGAGATGGGAGTACTCCCTTTCCTATGGACAGAACTAGATATTTTAGAAATGACGAGAGAGGAAAAGGGCAAAATTTTCCCACAGTCTCCCAAAACCTAGTTGTGTAAGGTATATATATAAAATGATAGGAAGTTTTGAAAATGGGTACCAATTTTACTTTTGGGCACACGATTCTATTAAGACAGTTTTTTGGCAGAGAAAATTGAGATGATGTTCTTTAAATGAAATTGGAGTCTCGAAAATAATGAGCTCATTTACAGCAAACCATCATTGAGTGTGAACAGTGACTGTCACATAATAGTAGTTTACGTATTTGTTGGGGAAGTCAGGGATGAGTGGTATGCGCTGCCAATTACTGACAGTATATAAAGGTGCGGGAGAAGGAGAAGGCACACACACTTCAGAAACCTCCTCTTGCAAGCCACCTGAACTCGCTTCTCCTGACAACATGTGTTGCAACTACTATGGCAACCCCTGTGGCTATGGCGTCGGATATGGCTATGGCTGTGGGTTTGTCCCCTATTATGGCTGTGGTTGTGGAAGTGGCTACGGCTGGGGATATGGCCCCCATTACGGCTGTGGTTATGGAACCAGATATGGCTGTGGATACAGCTCCTACTATGGCTGTGGGTATGGCTCTGGCTCCGTCTACTGTGGCTACCGGCCATTTTACTATAGAAGATGTTATTCTTCTTGCTACTAGAACATCACTATCCAAGCTTCGTCTGCTTCTGTAATGGCATGTCTAAACCTAATGCTGATTCAAGAAGGCGTATCTCACAATTTCTACGTTGAAGAAATTACATGCTTGACCGAGGCTTTGACCTCCAACTACCCATTTTTAGAAGGCCATCTTTGTGGTCTGAGACTCTGTGGTATCATCTGACTAGTTTCCACATATTTGCTTTTTCTTCCTGAATGTGTGATTCTCTGTTATGATCCTAATATCCTACAGTTGGGCAAATCATTTATTCTCAATAAAAATGTTCTTTGTTTCTAACAAATCTGTGTATACTTGCTTGTGAATTACTCCTTTTTTGAGATGTTATGACCTCTCTTGAAAATTCAGCTCATAATGTGTTGCTTGAACCTTGTTTTTTTGATATTATACAAGCATTTCTTTTTATAACTACATCAGAATTATGGTCTTATCTACCTGTTTCTCATATCCCACATGCTCACGCACTGACATACCCAAGAACAAATCACAACTTATTGCTGAACCCTGCTTTGGATTTCATACTGGTGTCTAAAATGTAGCTGGAGCATAAAAAGGAAGTAGACGACATCTATTCAGGAGGTCATTACAAGAGTCCCAGAGAGAGGAGATGCAACCTGAATGTTTAAAGGATTAATTGGATGGAAGGGATAGTTTCCAGGATTATTGAGAATTTATAAGAAGACTCAGGTGTTAAGCGCGAGGAATAAAGAACTAAGGAAAGGGTAAGTTAGAAGGAAAACGTACTGTCATATCCTCTGTGTTGGATGGAAGTGCAAATATATTTTTTGCGTATATTGATGTCGAAGAAAGTGACTAAATTCGCTTAACAAATATTTGAGTATTTTTGAAAGGGAACCATCCTAGACACTGAAGACACAGTAGGAAAATATAGACAATTTCCTGCTCTTTGAGTGTTTACATTCTAGCAGGTGAAGGTAAAAAAAGTAAGAACTAATTGAGGTAAATTCAGACTGACAAGTGCTATGGAGAGAATAAAACAGCTTACTCGGAAAGAGAGGAAGGGTTGAAGTTTTATTTTATTTTATTTTTTATAATTTTTATTTATTTATTTTTCCCCCAAAGCCCCAGTAGATAGTTGTATGTCATAGCTGCACATCCTTCCAGTTACTGTATGTGGGACGCGGCCTCAGCATGGCCGGAAAAGCAGTGCGTCGGTGCGCGCCTCGGATCCGAACCCGGGCCGCCAGCAGCGGAGCGCACGCACCCAACCACCAAACCATGGGGCCGGCCCCGGGTTGAAGTTTTAGAGAGATAGTTCAGGGAGGTATTTTGAGGTTGTGACAAATGAGCTGATGACATTTTCAAAGAAAGACTAGAAAGGACAGTAGCAAGTGTAAAGGGGGAAGAGAAGTTCATTAGGTTTTGGGTATGATCAGGTGGTGCTGCATTTTCCACTGGAAAAGAGCAAGGTCTGTTGCCCTGATGAGGCTCTCTTAGGTTCGGGCAGATATAAGAATGGGATTAAAAATTCCAGTCAAGTTTCTGAGTTGGAGAGCCTAGTACTTTGTTAGCTTTTGACTTCAGTGCTCTTCCCTCATCTGACTTTCCAGGCTCTAATATGTATATCCTACAACAGAAAAAGGCTTTCTAGACTCAGTTTTAACCAGCAGTAGTAAATGTGTCACTGTCCTATCTCCAAGACAGGAGTCACTGCACAAAGTCTGACTCTGAGGTCCCTGGATCTAGGAGACCCCACACAATGGCCAATTCCAAGGAAGATGGCCCTGTCGTCAAAGTCAGCCCTGGAATGAGGCTATTCCTAGGATATAATTTGTCCAACTGATGAAGAAACAGGGGTTCTTTCAAGAGAAAGACAGTTTTCACAGCTGGGACATTTGTAAGTCAGATCTGAGGACTGTCTGTGCCCTGGTAACTCTGAGATTTGTCTTACAAACTTGTGAAGGGAATTCTAATAATTATAGCTCTTTGAAAATCTAATTATTGCTTCATTATGTTTCTTGTCATTGAAGGCATTCTGAAAAGTGGAAGGATATTATTTATTAACCATGTATAATATAATTTATATATCCAGAAAAGGGTCTTCAGAAACTAACATTTAACATATCTCCAAAATCTGAAATGTTGTGAATCTCTTAGTGAAAGAAAATTTGAAAATTTCAGCTTGAGTGAAATGAGTCGTGTGGTAATGTTCAGAGAGACAGGGATGATAAAATTAGCTATCATTTGTGTGCAGGTGTGTGCATGTGTGTGTAGCATGAGTTGGTGAATGTTGGGAAAAATGAAGATTAGGTTTCACGTATCAAATCACGTTATGGAGGAACTGGAACACAATTGATATGAGTGGGTACTTTCTGTAGTAGGATATGATTTAAAGCTTTCCAGGTCCTTCATGAGGAAATACAAAATCTTTTCTTTGATGAGCGATTGCATATTGTATAAGTTCTAAATTGTAAAATCAGTTATTTGTTCTTTCAGTCATTTAACAAATATTAAGATCCATGTGCCAGCTATGCATTGTGATTGCTGCTGGGGATAGAGATATAAAACACATAGTTCTTTCTTCCAAGAATTCAAAATATTCAGTTGGATACAAAAATAGTAAATTATATATTCGTATTATAACAGGTATGTTTACAAGTGTTATGGGGCTACTGAGGAAGAACTGGGGAGGAAACCTAAATCAGTCAGACTCTGGAAAGGGAAGGCTAGATAAGAGTCAGAGATTGCTTCCAAAGGAGAATCATATATGAGCAGAGCCATAAAGTATGTGTTGAAATTGCTCAGTTACATGAGAGGGAAAATAAAATTCAAGGCAGAGGAATTTAGAAAAAGAAGCAAAATTGCTGGCAGTTTATTGCTAGACTAGTAACCTCTATCGGAAAAATTATAATCAGTGGCTACACCCATAGAGGAATTCTCAGATTCTCTTAAGCTTCACTGTCCAATATGGTAGCCACTAGAGAGATGCAGCTATTGAGTACTTGAAATGTGGCTAGTCCGAAATGAAATGCACTCTAAGTATAACGTACACACCAGATTTCAAATACTTAGTATCAAAAAGAATGAAAACTATATCAAAAAATTTAAAAATCTTGGTTTCATATTAAGTGATAATATTTTGGATATATTAGGTTAAACAAAATATGCTATAATATTAATTCACTTTTTTTTCTTTTTTGTATGTGGCTACTGAAAAATATAAAATTCTATATGTGTTTCGTGATATATTTCTACCGTACAGTGTGGTTATAGAAGGTTGTAACAAGCTGGCAAAGAGGGGATTCTGGCTAGGAAGAGAAGCCATGTAGGCCATCAGCAAAGATCAGGCAATCCTGCCATGTTATCAAGGTCTAGGTAGTTGATCATTCGGAGCCAGTAAGACCACAGTAGCCAGTGCCAAAGACTCCAGGGGTGTGCCCGGTGAAGACAAAGTTTTCATCTGAGTTAGTTTATTCAGTAAATGGGATTGATCAATTTGCCCTCTGTTTGAGATACAGAAAAGATACTTGCCACATACCATACACAAAAGAAATTCCATATTGATTAAAGTTCTAAACAAGAAAGTTCATTTATTCAAGTACTAGAAATGGCATAGACATGCAGGAACAGAGTGAGCCAGTTAGTAACTTGAAACTTGTCATGCTAGGAGTTTTTACAGCATGGAAATTGGCAAATCTAACCCCCAACCCCCAGCAGAGGTTTTAAACAGTTAACAGCACACCACTGCCCATATCCCTCCTGTCATTGAGAAAAAGTTTATTTCTTTGAAAGTTTTGGAATAGGTATGTATTACTTATGAGCCTGAAAAAGAAAAAGAAAAAAAAGAGGAATATCCTGGGAAATTAATGAAAAGAGGCTACAATAGTGCTCTGTGTCCAGAAATCTTTAGAACCTATTTTAAGTTGATATCCACATTCTCCTGCACATGAAACATTGTCTTTAACTGTACTCTCCTTCCTTGAGATATCATTTCCTCAAGGTCATCCAAATGATCACACTTACAAAAAAAGAATTGTGTGGATAGTGATTAAGAGCCTAGGTTCCAGAGTCCCACTACTTTCACTCTAGTTATTACTAGTTTCACTCTATCAGTGATTAGCTGTGCGATCATGGGCACATTATTTAGCTCTTCTGAGCCTCAGTATACTCAATGCCAAATGATCAAACAGTGCTAGATCAGGATTGTTGAAATTAACAAATTAAATAAAATATGCAAAGCTCTAACACTGTGAGAACGCAGTAGATTTTGTATTATATTTATTATTAGCTTGCTTAATATAAAATTGCAGACATTTAACCATATTTAACATATAAAAATGACAATTCTATATGGCTCAACCTTATATACTATGTTTATTAATATTGACAATATTTTAATAATCCCAAAATTTTAATCAATAATCTCAATTTTATCATGTCAAATACATAGGCATACTCCCAAGTTAGATGTTTTGTACCTCTATCATATGTGTATTCCATAATTATGAACTCTAACATATGCTGTGACACCAAGTCAATTGACATAATGTTTGTCATTGTATTTTTAGTAACAAATGAGTGGGTTTTAGTGGAGTAGCTTCTCTTCTGATGATTTGGTCTTTCTTTTTACTTTATCATTAAATTATATGAATTACTTGCGAAGTTTCCATTGGATTTGGCAAAAATTATGGGATCTTCAATGAAGAAATTTTTTTTTGGTGGGAGGGAATGTAATAATAGTAAATGTTGGTTGCGGTAAATTGAAGAGCGAATGGGCGAGGAAATACAAAGATTGAAAATACTCTAGTCTTTCAATGGCATGTAGTGAAAGGATATAGACTGGTCCAATAGAAATGATGATTCACTCTCCCTGGAGAGTTTCTAAAGCACAGAGCTTGTCCCTGAGCTCTAGATACGTATTTTTTATTCAAAATTCTGTGCCCTGGAATAGTGCTTGCATGATGTAGGTACTCAAAAATTCCTGTAAAATTAAGTTGTACTGTTCAGTCACTGTCTAGAAAAACAATCAATGGAACAATGCAAGTAAATATGGTCATGCTAAAGCTGTTTTGGAAAGAAAGCAGGTGACGTTAAATGTGGAAAGACTCATGGAGTTTGGAGGCATGGAGCCAATGCTGAATATATTTTAGTGGAAAGAATTGTAAAAGTGGGACAATCATAATTAGAAGGCAAACCTGGAATCTGAGGTTTTCATTTTGACATGGAAGTTGCTGATCTAGGGTGCTCTTTCCCTATGTCGACTAAAATTTGAGATGTCTATGAAAGTTACCATCATTTCTACTCAGATACTATAGTTGCCAAAATTAACTTGCAGAGCATTAAGAAGATTGTACTCTCAATAGATAGGAAACGCAGTTGCACAGGAAGAGGCCGTAATACCACTACGTGGTATTTAAGAAGAGTTAAAGAGCAAGCATGAGAGGGGGTTGAGTTGTCTGCTTGATGGTTTACACCATGCTTTGGCTAGGAGGGCAAAGATCACAAAGAAAGAAAATCCAGATGATAGAAGTGTCAGACAGAAGTTGCAGAATATTGGTAATTTTAGTCAGATGAAGTGAATATTTTGCATTTAAAAAACTGAAAGAGAAAATAATTCATGAGTCCTGCCCTGCTTTTATGTTATAGTAGGAATTGAAGCAATTCAACTCTACAACTAAACAGCTTAGAGTCCTTGGGCAAGACTTAACCATCATTGGCCTCTGTTCTCTCGTCTGTAACATGTGTATAAAAATAAGTACCACAATTTCCTAATTTACACTGTTTTTATAAGAATCAAATGAAGTAAGAAATGTGAGTGCATCTCAAAAGCTATAAAGGAAAATATAAATATTATTATTTATTATTATTTTTCTTGTATAATTTCTGATACATTAAAATAATGATTTTTACAGGTGGAAGAAATCTTATAGGCTTTCATTCAATAATTCGTGAGTGCCTAGTTCTTTAGATTCACAGAAAATAAAGACAAAGTTATTGGCCTTAAATAACACGCAATTGACTGAGAGAATCAGGTAATTAAAATAGAGCATGCTTATGCAACATATTCAGTAGCACAATGAAGTTAGGCACAGGGAGATTTGAAAGAACAGAGGAATTATGCCTAATACATGTTGTGAATGTCCAGGAATGCTTCTCACACACGGTGTAGACTGAACTGTCATACTGAAAATTTCCAAAAACTTGTAAATAGAGTGGATTATATTGCACTGGATAAAATCATGGTCGCTTTTATTTTGGTATATTGCATCAGACACCTGTTTTGCACTAATTCAGGTCTTCTTTACCTCACCTGTCTCTTGCCCTAGCCACCATTGCAGTGGCCATTCTACCTGGGATCCATCCACTTTCTTGTAGGTATAATTTGAGAATGCCTCACGTTATACCCTTGCTGTTTGTCTCTAACCTCCAGCCTGGACGCATTCCTGTCAATGCTGAGATATGGGATGCTGGAGCATCTCCCAGTGTCCACGTATGTGTACCTGGAATTGCAGGAGAGTTAATGTTCCCTGGAGTGAATATCTAAAGTATGCTTGGTACATTCCACAAGACATACTTGTTCAATGTGTAGGTTACATTTGTTTTCTCATAGTTCTCATGATAAGCTAAGGGTCACATCTTGGACATAACTACTTGAAAAAAATTGTTGTCCTTAGAATGATGAACTTTTTAAAAATGAAAATTGCTGTGGTAATGAGGCCACAGAGTCCATGTTGTGTGCTCCACCCATTTCTGGTAGTATATAAAGGTCTCAGGGCAGATGACATTCAGACTTAAGAAACCTCCACTTGCTCCTCTGCAGGACTACTGAACCTCCACCTCTAGACGCCATGTGTTGGAACTACTACAGAAACTCATGTGGTAAGTGTGGCTACGGCTGTGGCTATGGCTCTGGATATGGCTGTGGCTACGGCTCTGGATATGGCTGTCTCTATGGCTATGGATACAAGTCTGGCTATGGTTCTGTCCGCGGTGGCTACCAGCCATTTTTCTACAGAAGGTATTACGCTTCTTGCTGGTAGAATGTAACTGCATTGCACCTTTTCCTCTAAAATGATCATTCCAAGGCCATTTCTTTTACAATGTCTCGCCATCTATCAGATCCCCCTGAATAGAGAGAAGTTAGAGCCTGCAGAAAACTGATTGTCTTCTTAAAAGTCTTGTTTGTAATTGAGGGGGCGTGAATTACTCCATGATGTTTCTGGAAGGCAGAAGACCCCATTTTGGCCACAAATGTAAATTTACTACCTTCTTAGTCTATGTTTCTATATTGTGATTATTTCCAAATAAACATGTTTCATTGGTTCTAACAAGTTTGTGTACCTTTCATGTCAGATATGTTATTGACTTAAATTTTCGTCTTCTATTTCTGTGACTTCCTCAGAGATTGGCAGGGCTAATGCTCAGCTGTTCATTCCAATTGTGTATGTCTAGCTTCCATTCTGATTGGTCACTACCCATGGCTCATTGCATGTTACATATCTTGAATTTCATTCTTGAAAAAATGGCTCCTTATTGGCTGAGTCTTGTGTTCTGAATCTATTTTACTCAAAGGTTTGTTTTTAAGCATTTGTGTTTCCCGATTCTGGGTCTATCCATTTATTTCTTTCCATATTAATCAGCACTCATGTACTCACCATCAACACATGCACGCATACACAGAGACAAATGCCTCATAAAAATCTGGTTTGGGAAAATACTAATGGTGAAAAAAATGGTTTGGAAGGGAAGAGACAAAAGGTACAATAGTTAGGTATACAAATGATCTGGAGACTGGTTAAATGATCCTGGATTTGAGTGGTGGCGTCAATAATGAAAGGGAACAGATAAGCATTGGGGACATTGTGAAGGCAGAAACTATAAGATATCAGACATCAACAGTGAAGGAGAAGCGAGAAAAACCTAGACAAGATTAATTTCTAAAAAGCAAATATTTCTTCTTGGCACGTATAATTGTGGGGAATTCAGGGTGGTATATACAGTTATATATCTGAAAGACTGGTATTGCAAAATTAGTAGGAATTGTATTGCAAATGTGCTCTATGTCCTTCTAGAGACACTAAATACGGTGAGTTGAATGGATGATTTCAACACAAGAGCTCTTCTTAATATGTGACACCATCTGAAACAAGAATGAATTCCTCATTATGTGCTCTATCACTGGATGTGTCTAAACCCAGGTAGGATCACTCACTACTGGGCTTATTTTAGGAGGAAATTACAAACTCAAGGAGAAGGGTGGAATTAACCAAACTTACATATCCATTTCTGTCTCCTCTCTATTCTAGGATACTATAGATTATGTATGAATTTGAGATTTTAAGACTGATTGTTAAAATGGTGATGCTGATACCAGGAAAACACAGAACTGGAGCCTTTTATGTTTCTATATCTGGGAGGAGAAGTCCAGTTACAATGTTTTGGCCTTGGAAATTCTATCTTCATTTGGGATGTAGAAAGACTGTCATAACTGGAGTCAAAATTGAACCACTTATGGTTAAATAAATTCAGCTTCCTAGAATCCCTTGAATCTTGAAAGAAATTGCAAGCTTGAGAAGAGGAAGGGCAAAAAACGACAGATGGATAGGTTGTTATTCTTGAAGAAATAGAACTACTTCTTGTGAATTAGATGAATAAGTAGTCTCACTCATAATATATTTATTGAGCTCCTAATAAAGGACAATTTATTATGGCTATGAACACAGAACTAAAATATTTCATCCCTACTTTCTAAAAGTGTGGAAAAGATAAAAAAAAACCTACAAGCTACAAAGATCAAAATATTGCTATGATGTAATTATAACAGGAGTGTTTAGGAAATACAGAGGAAGAAATCAGAAGAGAGGCGAGGACTAAGAGAAAATAGAAAGAAGGGTCAGGAATATTTCTGAAAAAGAGACAAATTTCTGGCTGAAATATGAAAGACGAATAGGAGTTGGTTAATCATACAAGAAGGGAAAGAGCCTCTGGACAGAACGGAAAGAGGAAATATATTTTGGAAAATGTCCACACATTAGAACTTTATTGCAATAGCTATCACCTATCCTGGAGAAAATGTAATCACTAGTTGGGCTTAAGGAATATATTCACAGGTGTGGGTAGGCTGGATTCTAAGGTGATTCCCGATGACACACACCCTTGTATAATCCCCTCCCCTTCAGTGTGAGCAGGACCCATAACTCACCTCTAACTTTGACAAAGATGATGAGATATCACTCCTGTGATTATGTTATGCTTGGGGTTGGCAGGTAAAAATCAAGATGAATAAATTTGAATTTCAGATAAACAACAGATAATTTTTTAGTATGTTTCACACAATATTTGGGACATATTTGCACATCTGGCAACTCTAGGTAAGTTATACAGCAAAGAGATTTTTCAGATGTCCTGGCTGACATCTTGTTTGCAATATTGTAAGACCTTGAGCAGAGATCCCAGTTAGGCTGTGCTTAGACTCCTGATCCACTCAGACTGGGAAATAATAAATGGGTGTTGCCCTAAGCTGCTATTTCTGTGGTAACTTACAACAGTCTTCCTCTACTGTTCTGTAAGTTATCTGGTGAGAGATGTGGTTGACTTGGATCAGATATGACCTGGAGATCATATCTGCATATCATCAGAGATTAGGGGACCAGTCATACTAATGGGCATCAACGATGGAGGACTCTGGAGTGAAGGTGAAAGGGTGAGAGGCGCTCTCAGCCATACTTGATAGGACTGGCCTGTGAACACAACACTGAAATAAACTTGATCTAGGACCCAAAGTGACATTGGGAATAACAAGAGACTCTGATGCATGTGGGGATTTTATAACAGAGTAATTTCACAATGAAACGGGTCACCATAAGAAACAATAAGCTCTTTGTTATAGCAAGTGTTCAAGTGTCCAATGATTAGAAAGGGAGACTTTATGTAGAATAACAAAGAAGAACAAATACTCCATCTTGGTAATATACTATCTGTGTGACTTTTAGTAAGTTTCCTAACCTCTGTGTACCCCTAGTTCCATATTATAAGTTACCTACTTCTTTAACATTTTCATTGGGATCGAATACATTAAAATGTGTAAAGGAAATTTGTGACTTATAAAACATTAAACAGTGTTATTGAAAGGATTTTTTGTTTTTTTTTTTGTGTGCTGTTCTGGTTTGAACTAAATGACTACCTAGAGTTGATAAAAATTTATTGAGGAATGGCTCTTGGGGTGAAAATATCTTACCACAATATTATATTCATGAGTATTTGGATTCATAAAAACTCTATAGCATAAAATGTTGAGGAGTTTCTGTATAGGACAGCATTGGGTTCCAATGAAATCTCCTACGATGTCATTAGTAATTAGTAAGCTAATCAAGATAATTAGCTAAGTTAATTTTAATAGTTGCATTCCCAAACATAAATTTCCCTACCCTCCACAGAGCCTTGTTACATAAAATATATCTTTGGGATCATGTGTTCAAATCATTGGATAATTGACAAACACTTTCTTTATAGATTTGTAATTGGCTCAAGACAATGACTGAGTGACAAAAAACCAAACATGGTTCTCCAATAAAACTGGAGACTCTACAATAATGGGTTCATTTAAGACAGACACTATAGCTGTGAAAAGACCAAATCCTCTCATTATCAACTGACAGGAGTGATTTGCTCATACTAGGTATTAAGTAAATATTTATTGCATGAATCACGAAATCGATGGTATGCCCTGGCCGTTGATGGTCTGTATATAAAGGTTCCAGGGTAGTAGGTGACATTCAAACTTCAGAAGCATTTTTTTGCACCTCAACTGAAACCTCACCCTCTGCCACCATGTGTTGCAACTATTATAGGAACTCCTATGGGGGCTGTGGATATCGCTCTTGCTATGGTTGTGGATATGGCTCTGGCTATGGTTGTAGATATGGCTGTGGCTATGGCTGTGACTATGAGTCCAGGTATGGCTGTGGATATGGGTCTGGCTATGGCTGTGGCTGCTATAATTACCAACAATTTTGCTACAGAAGATGCTATTCCTCTTGCTACTAGAACATCATCCTAGAACATCCTATGCCTTTGAAATAATATTTCAAGATTAACACTTTTCCTCCAAAGAATGCTCCATTTTATCACCTCTACATTCAAGTAAGGATTGTATACCACCTATGTTTACTTCAAAGAACCTACTAGTTATTGAGGAATTATGAATGCATCTATTATGTTACCTGAAGACAGAAGATTTGATATCAGAATGTACAAGAGGTAAATTCTTGGTTCTCCTAGTCTATGATTTTGTATTGTCCATGAGCATAAATATTTTATAGTTGGAGAAAATTATACTTTTTCAATAAACAAATTTCATTTGTTCTTGCAAGTAGTTGTGTTTGTTGGGGGACAGAATCATCAATGACATTAGTATTTATGGCCTCCCTGGAGAGCTGGGCAACCATGGTGTTAGCTGAGCTTTAGGATTATTTGTTCCTTCATCCACTATTTATTTCATGTCCATTCTTTCACCAATACCACACGGTTTCATTTATTACAGGGTTGTAGTAAATCTTGATATTAGATAGTGCGAGGCCTCCAACTTTGTTATTTTTCAAAATTATTTTGGTTATTCTAGTTCTTTTGTTTTGCATCTAAACATTAAAATCAGCTTGTCAATATCTACAAATATATCCTGCTGAGATTTTTATTGGGATTGAGTTGAATCTATAGATCAATTTTGGGAGAATGGACATCTTAACGATATTGAGTCTTCCAATTCATGAACATGGTATATCTCTGCATATATTTAGGTCTTCTTTGATTTTTGTGGTGGGCTTTAATACAACATTGAACAAGAATGATTATCTTTGTATTCACAGAGGGCATATTCTAGTGGGGGAGACAAAGAAAAGTTTAAAAAAACCAATCAGACATCTAAATAAAAATAAATAAATAAATAAATAAACAGAATTATAAATAATTATAATAATCATTAATAAACTTGATTTGCTATAAAAGAAATCATATGCTCTGCCAAAACTCACACAAGAAGAAATAGACAATCTTAATAAGACTATATCTATTAAAGAAACTGAATCAATAATTAATAACATTTCAAAAAGCACCAGACCCAAATGAGTTCACTGGTAAATATTTTTATTGCTGCATGGTACTCCATACGGTTTATATACAAGATTTTTCCCATTCACTATCTCAGCGATTCATATGTGACTGCCCTCGGATCCCCTTCACAACAAAATTGCTGCAGTGAACATATGTTCCCTTTTGGGCTTCCATGAGAATCAACCCAACATCTGAATTGCTGGGACAAATAGTGTATATATACTTGACTTTATTAAGTTCTGCCAGGTTATTCTCTAGAAGGTCTGCACCAGTCCAAACCCTAAAACTGCAGTTCTTACATCCTCACATGTTTACCAAAACTTGGTATTATCTAACCCTCTAATGTTTGATAAGTGTAAGTGATATTATCTTGTTGTTTTAATTTATATTTTCCCGATTACTAATAATTTTGAATATTTTGTATTTCTTTAAATATGTGTTAAACCTTATGTTTTTTCTTCCATACCTTTTGTCCATTTTTCTATTGGACATTTGTCTTTTTCTTATTGGTTTGTAGGAGTTTGTTGTGTGTTCTTGATATTATTCCTTTGTCATTTTTAGACATTGCAAAGGTCAGCTTCAAAACTGCCATTTGTTTATCTTTGTCCATAGTGTGCATAATTGAACAAAGATTTTTAACTCTATGATTTGTGATTTTGTAGTTTTGTTTAAGAAGACCTACCCTACCCTTATGTCAAAGATAGTCTACATTTTATTTTAATAACTTTAAAGCATTACGTTTCATATTCAGATAATTAATTCACATGGAGTGCATCTTTATATGCCGTGTTTCAGCTTCATTTTTTACTATATTGAACCAGTTTCTCCAACACCACCTATTAAACAGTCTATCCTTGGTCAATGATTGGTGGTGCACATTTACTGTATATTGTTTCTACATATATGAGTCTGTCTCTGAACTCTCTACCATGTTCTCTTTACATTTATGTCTCTTCACGTATTCCAACAGCTTTTTATTTCATGGCAGAGAATTAGGTTTATTCTACTTTGTGTTTCCACTGAAGAGAACTAGATCCAATGGGTAGAATTTTAAGACAAAGAGACTTCACAAGATAAGAAATTTTTCTAATGGTTAGAGGAGTGTGAAGATGGAATTGGCTGTCTTGTAGGTATCCTTATCCTGAAGTGGTTTAAGAGTTTGGATCTCCACTTACAGGAGAAGTATGAGTAAAGCTGTGCATTCAAAACATGGGCTTAATTAATTGATTCCTATCATTCACTTCTACTTTGAAATTTAGTGATTCTGTAAGTAAAGAATAATTTAAGAGATCAGACCTGTGGCCCAATGGTTAAGTTTGTCGTGCTCTGCTTTAGTGGCCCAGGTTCGCCAGTTCGGATCCCGAGCATGGACCTACACCACTTGTCAGCCATGCTGTGGTGGTGACCCACATACAAAACAGAGGAAGACTGGCACAGATGCTAGCTCAGGGTGAATATTCCTCAGCAAAAAAAAAAAAAAAAAGAATAATGTAAGATGAAGTTTAAGTGACCTGGATAAGGATGATATGGCCTGGAAATCTAGAAAAAACAATGCCCCATTCTACTGCAGAGACAGGAAGAAGAGTGTTGGTCTGAGGTACGCTTTGAGGCCTCCACTTTGAGTCAGTATTTCTGAATTTCTGATAATCTCTGCACAAGATGATCCCCAGAGCAGGTGAAAGAGAGAGACCAGATCCAGTAAAGCCTTTGCAGAAGAACTCATGGGTCTGGTCGGGGATTAATGTGATGATGAATAGTCTAGTCCAGTTCTTGAAGGAATATGGGGATCTACTCATTATGGATTGCTGAGAGATTATGAGCTATAATGTGATGATAATAGTTCAGTTGCCTTGAGAAACAGACATCTCATTGCCGTATTTATTTAAGGACAGATGAGTTGATCATCTGCCAGGAGTATGCATGCAGAATGGCATAGCGCTTTGTTACTTATTAGCTTTGTTACTTTGGTATAATAACATAACCACTCCTTAAAACTCAGTTTCCTTACATGAAAATGTAAGTAAAATGTCTTCCCAATATTGTGGGGTGGTTCAGAATTAATAATATTTTCAAAGGAAATTTCTATAACATGAAACATTGTAAGAAACTTATTAGAATGAATTTCTCTCCTCTATGGGAGGTTGCAAAGGAAAAGCAGTAATCAGAGCTTTAAGAGATTAATTAATATATTTATTCACACAACTCTCTAAGACATATTTCCTGTAATTAGTGATAGATGTTTTATAATCAACATTTATATTCACTTAAATCTCCAGTTGCAAGATTTTAAATTCTGAATATACTCAAAAATATTCACACTCTCATACATAATCTGTTTTCCTATGATGCTAATCCTTTTGGTGGTTCCAAAATTTGAAATAAGAATCTCAATTGTTTTCCATACTGAAACCATAGGATGTTTTCCATATTGAAACCATAGAATGTTTTCAAGCCAAAAGTTTTACAGGTACAGGGTGTATGCTTCCCATAATTAGTGTATTGAATATGTTATGATGCCAAGTCCAGTGAATTGTTGTAGTATTCAGAGTAAAAATTTGTTGTACAAATTGCCTCCATCACATTATAGTTGGTTTAACATTAGGATAATTAATTTTCTCAGGTTTTGCTTCTATTTGCTTCCTTCATTAAAGCTCAATTAATAGAGATTGAGCAAACACATGGGGTACATATTATTATCCCATACATTTTCAGTTGATGCTCAATTAGCTTAAGAACATTTCTCAAGGTTATACAGTGTGTAAATGGTGGAGCCAGGATTCTCACCCAGGTCATTCTGATTTTGAAAGGTTTTCTGCATTCTAAAGATTTGTGAATTAATTTGGGAATGAGTAATGTAATCCAGTTTTTACAAGAAGCAAAGATTGGTGGCCTTCAGAAACCTGATTACAGGTCAAGCGTAGAAAGTAGCATGAGATCCACAGTGCGAACTTGTACCTCAGTGGCTATATTTTTGTAGGTGATGTGACCACACCCAAGAGGATTATAAAGAACCTAGAAAGATATTGTATTAAGAAAAAATGTTATGAAACACTGTAATATATTTAGGTTTAATTTTGAATTAAAATTTGTAGGAAGACAAGTCTTGACAACACAACAACCAATTTAGAACAACCTATTTGTTGCAATCATGGGGTGGGAGCAAGAGAAGTGATTGTAACTAAAGAGAAAAAAGAGCTACAAAATAGAAAAAAAGTGTTCCTTAAATATTGGCAATTTTAACATTGTGGCAAAGACTGACAAATAAGGATTTGAAACTAAGTCAAAAAATTACTACTTTGGGATCTTTTGAAGACATGAGAATCAGCACAAGTAATAAGAAAGTTAAATTTACTCTAAGAGACTTGAAATGCAAGAAGGATTTAAATCAATGTAATTAGACATTAAAACAGGATTACACATCTTATAATGAAAATTTGTTGTGGAGGATATGTTTTGAGACGAGTAGATTTCTGCAGTGGAAATGCAAGTGTTTTCTGAAATCAATATTATGTGGCAAACAAAACTCAGATATCTTTGATCAAAGTGAAGAGCTTCACAAGAGCACAGGGTTGTGCATCCCATTCTTTCTCGAGAGCCAGATAATTGTAAGTGACATAGAAACCATGGAAATTGGTGTTGAATGTATACATAGATGAGAAAAAAATCTTTGAAATAATTAAATATTTCTTACTTAACCATTTTGGAAATAAAATGCAAAATAAGAAAATCATTTAAATATCATAAAACAATTTAACAAAAAACAAAAGCAAATTATTTTATCAACAGCAGCCAAATAATAAAACAATTTCAGTTAAAATTAAGGAGCAGACAGTATTATCATGATCATCATCAAGTGTAGAGAGGGAAGAAAATAACAGGCAAAAACATTGGGAAAAAATGATCTTTTTGACAATTATATCCTTGTGTACATAGAAAACTCAAGATGCTAAAGTAAAAAAAAAAAAAACAAAAAAAAAACAGAAAATTTGTAAGATATATGGACACTAAAAAAATATGTTAAAGAAAGATTTTCTGAATTACCTAGATTTAGAAAATGGAGAAAATAATTTTTATAATGTGATATAACTATAAAATTCTCAGGAAAAAAGAAAAAAGATGCAGAAACCCATTTGAAGAACACTATAATAGAATATCTTATTAAAGAAAAAAATCTGAAAAATGGAAATACAGATGTTGTCTTGATTGAGAAGACCTATCATAAAATGTAAATCTCCCAAATTAATGCATAAATTAAGATGCCTACTGGATTTTCCATTGAATACAATTATTATAAATGTATATAAAATACATTCCTAAGACTCATCAAGATAATAATAAAAAAGAAGAATATATTTTTGGTTAAAGAATAGAAAATAGAAGAAAGGGGACGGCCCCGTGGTGTAGCAGTTAAGTGCACACGCTCCGCTGCTGGCGGCCCGGGTTTGGGTCCCGGGCACGCACCAACGCACTGCTTCTCTGGCCATGCTGAGGCCGTGTCCCACATACAGCAACTAGAAGGAAGTGCAGCTATGACATACAACTATCTACTGGGGCTTTGGGGGAAAAAATAAATAAAATTATAAAAAAAAGAAAATAGAAGAAATAGAATATAATAAAGAATTTAGCAATATATCAAAGTACATTTGGGAATGTAATATGATAAAATTTGTTGTACAATACAATGAAAAACTGATGAATTATTTAACAAATGGTGCTAATAAAATTGATTATCTATCTAGAAAACAATAAATGTGGACCTCCAATTACTCCACCTAAAAAATATTCTGGAAGGATTAAAGATTTAAACATAAAAAATAAAGTAACAAAACAAAAACACAACAAGAAAGCCCTGCAAAATAGAAAATCTAAAGGAATACATTTACAATCTATGGATAATGGAGAACTTTTCTAAGAACAGACAGCTAGAAGCTATGAACAAAAAGATAGATGGATAAAATGAAGATAATAGAACAGTGTTAATGTCTTAATATTATACAGAAAGCCATACAAAAAAATAGAAAGAGGAAATAAGTAGATATTCCATGTAAAAGAAATACAAATGTCCAAACATATTAACAGGTAGTCAAATTCACTCATGGTTAGAGAAATTAAAAATTAAAACCACCAAAAAATTATTTTTTACCAAATAAACAGATTTTTAAAAAAATTACAAATATTTTTTAAGAAAAGTTTTAGGTTCACAACAAAATTAATGTAAAAGAAGAAAGATTTCCCATATACCCCCTGCCCCCACACATACAAACAAAGTTTGTACACCTGTTGCTGGCACGGAGGTCTGGAAAGGAGCACACTCATGGAATGCTAGTGGAAGTGGTTACTCTGGCTCCTGTTAAGTCTATGGGGAAGGAGCACCCTCGTGTTGTGCCTATAGGTCTGGTTGCTATGACAACAGAACACCCAGAGACCAAAGGTGACATTTATCTTTCTCCTAGATTGTGACTTCCAACACATTCCTTCAATTTTGACATCATTTTCTAAGATATATTTTCCTTCTCTGGTCTTGTTTTCAAACGCTTTTCCTCTTAATACAAGTTTGCAAGTCATGTCTAAATATTTTGATGTTATATACTTGCATATCAACAAAAAGATTTCAGTTTTTAGAGTCCATATTTCACTTTTTGAACACATTATAAAAATTCATACATTCCAAAAAAATACTTGTATTTGCTGATCCTATTTTTTTATTGTGATCTTGAGCATGTTCTAGGAACAGAAGCTTAGAATGAGATTTCCAAAATTTTTTTTTTGCCGTAGGAAGTCTGTTTTAAAATATGCATTACAACTCATTTATTGGCTATAATCTTTGGGTTACTATTTGTAAACCAAGCAACTATAGTATTGCTTATTTGGTTTTAAGTCAAATTAAACATCAATTGTCAAACATTTTCAAACCAAGTTTACATTTAATTCTTGACACTTAAAAATGGGCATGCACACATCTGTACTCACAGCAGGTTTTGCAAAGGGAGAAGCGGTGGATCCTTCCATTTGTTGTGCTTTGATTTTTATGTTGGCAGCTTTTGTGATAAGAGATGATAACTCATAGATACATTTAGTATGGTGATGGAGCATGCTTGCAGTGGCAATAACATCATTTGAAATGTTTGCCCTCAGAGGCCAAGCAAATTATTTCAACCAAATATTTAAAAATCTGTGGTTTTTCCCTATGTATGCTGCATACTAGAGACAGATTTCAGCCTACAGATACTCGCAAACTGAAAGGGAAGGGATGGAAAACGATACTCCACGCAAATGGCAATGAAAAGAAACTGGGCTAGCAACACTTATATCAGACAAATTAGACTTTAAAACAAAAACTGTAACAAGACACAAGGAAGGGCACTACATAATGATAAATGGAACAATCCAATAAGAGGATATACCACTTGTAAATATCTATGGACCCAACATAGGAGCACCTAACTATATAAAGTAATTATTAACAGACAAAAAAGGAGAAATAGACAGTAACACAGTAATAGAAGGGGGATTTAACGCTCTACTTATATCAATGGATAGATCATCCAAACAGAAGATTAATAAGGAAATATTGGCCTTAAATGACACATTAGACCAGATGGAGTAAATAGATATATACAGAACATTCCATCCAAAAACCACAGTATACACATTCTTTTTGAATGGACATGGAACATTTTCCAGGATAGATCACCTATTAGGCCACAAAACAAGTCTCAATAAATTTAAGAAGGTTGAAATAAACTAAGCATCTTTTCTGATCACAAATATACGAAACTAGAAATCAACTACAAGAAGAAAACTGGAAAGACCACAAATATGTGGAGATTAAACAAAATGCTACTGAACACCTATTGGGTCAATGAAGAAATCAGAGGGAAAATCAAAAAATACTTGGAGACAAATGAAAATAAAAACACAACATACCAAATTTTATGGGATGCAACAAAAAAATGTATGAAACAAAGAGCTTGCTCTTTGAAAAGATAAAGAAAATTGACATATCTTTAGCTAGACTCACCAGTAAAATAAGAGAGAAGGCTCAAATAAACAAAATCGAAATGAAAGAGGAGAAATTACAATGGACATCTCAGAAATACAAAAGACCATAAGAGAATACTGTGAAAAGCTATACACCAACAAATTGGATAATCTAGAAGAAATGGATAAATTCTTAGAATCATACAACTTTCCAAAACTGAATCAAGAAGAAATAGAGAATTTGAATCGACCAATTACCAGTAAGGAGATCAAAACAGTAATCAAAAACCTCCCAAAAATAGAAGTCCAGGACCAGACGGCTTCCCTGGTGAATTCTACCAAACAGTCAAAGAAATTTAATACCTATCCTTCTCAAACTCTTCCAAAATGTTGAAGGGACTGGGAAGCTCCTAACTCATTCTACGAGGCCAACATTACCTTCATAACAAAAGCCAAGATTACCCTGATACCAAAACCAGACAGGGACAACACAGAAAAGGAAAATTACAGGCCAATATCACTGATGAACATGGATGCAAAAATTCTCAACAAAATATTAGCAAATGAAATACAACAATACATTAAAGAGATCATACACTATGATCAAGTGGGATTTATTCCAGGGATGCAGGGATGGTTCAACATTCACAGATCAATCAACCTGGTACACCACATTAACAAAACTAAGAATAAAAATCACATGATCATCTCAATAGATGCAGAGAAAGCATTTGACAAGATACAGAATCCATTTACAATAAAAGCTGTGAATAAAATGGATATAGAAGGAAAGTACCTCAACATAATAAAGGCCGTATATGACAAACCCACAGCTAATATTATACCCAATAGAGAAAAACTGAAAGCTAACCCTTTAAGAACAGGAACCAGAAAAGGATGCCCACTTTCACCACTCTTATTTAACGTAGTACTGGAAGTCCTAGCCAGAGCAATCAGGCAAGAAAAAGAAATAAGAGGAATCCAAATTGGAAGGAAAAAGTAAAACTATCACTATTTGAAGACGACACGACATTATGTATAGAAAACCCTAAAGAATCCACCAAAAAACTATTAGAACTAATAAATGAATACAGTAAAGTTTCAGGATACAAAATCAATATACAGAAATCAGTTGTGTTTCTATACACTAAAAACAAAGTAGCAGAAAGAGAAATTAAGAATACAATCCATTTAAAATTGCAACATAAAGAATAAAATACCTAGGAATACATTTAACCAAAGAGATGAAAGACCTGTATACTGAAAACTATAAAACGTTGAAAGAAATTGAAGAAGACACAAAGAAATGGAAAGATATTCTGTGCTCTTGGATTGGAAAAATTAACGTAGTTAAAATGTCCATGTTTCCTAAAGCAATCTACAGATTCAATGCAGTCCTTATCAAAGTTCCAATGACATTTTTTACAGAAATAGAACAAAGAATCCTAAAATTTATATGGAACAACAAAAGACCCCCAATAGCCAAAGGAATCCTGAGAAAAAAGAACAAAGCTGGAGGTATCACACTACCTGATTTCAAAATATACTACAAAGCTATAGTAATCAAAACAGTATGGTACTGGCACAAAAACAGACACACAGATCAACAGAACAGAATTGAAAGCCCAGAAATAAACCCACACATCCATGGACAGCTAATTTTCACAAGGAGCCAAGAACATACCATGGAGAAAGGAAAATCTCTTCAATAAATGGTGCTATGTTGGGAAAACAAGCAAAAGAATGAAAGTAGACCATTATCTTGCACCATACACAAAAATTAACTCAAAATGGATCAAAGACTTGAATGTAAGATCTGAAACCATAAAACTTCTAGAAGAAAACATAGGCAGTACGCTCTTCGACATCAGTCTTAGCAGCATATTTTCAAACACCGTGTCTGATCAGGCAAGAGAAACAAAAGAAAAAACAAACAAATGGGACGACATCAAAACAAAAAGCTTTTGCACAGCAAAGGAAACCATCGACAAAACAAAAAGACAACCTAACAATTGGGAGAAGATATTTGCAAACCATATATCCGACACAGGGTTAATTTCCAAAATATATAAAGAACTCATAGATAAGAACGACAAGAAAACTAACAACCCAATTAAAAAATGAGCAAAAGATCTGAACAGACATTTTTCCAAAGAAGATATACAGATGGCCAATAGAGACATGAAGAGGTATTTGACGTTACTAATTATTAGGGAAATGAAAATCAAAACTACAATGAGATATCACCTCAATGAGATATCACCCGTGAGAATGGCTATAATTAACAAGACAAGAAATAAGTGTTGGAGAGGATGTGAAGAAAAGGGAAGCTGCATACCCTGCTGGTGGGAATGTAAACTGGTGCAGCCAGTATGGGAAACACTATGGAGATTCCTCAAAAAATTAAGAATAGAACTACCTTCTGATCCAGCTATTCTGCTACTGGGTATTCATCCAAAGAATATGAAAACATGAATGCGTAAAGATATATGCACCCCTATGTTCATTGCAGCATTATTCACAATACCCAAGACTTGGAAACAATCTAAGTGCCCATCAAGGGACGAATGGATAAAGAAGATGTGGTATACATATACAATGAAATACTACTCAGCTATTAAAAAAAGATGAAATCTTGCCATTTGCACCAACATGGATGGACCTTAAGGGTATTATGCTAAGTGAAATAAGTCAGATGGAGAAAGTCAAATACCATATGATCTCCCTCAAAAATAGAAGATAAAAAACAACAACAATAACAAGAAGCAAACACACAGATACAGAGATTGGATTGGTGGTTACCAGAGGGAAAGCCTGGAGGGAGGAAGGCGAAAGGGGTGACTGGGCACATGTGTATGATGATGGATTGTAGTTAGTCTTCGGGATTGTAATCTACACAGAAATTGAAATAATGATGTACCCCTGAAATTTATGTAATGTTATAAACCAATGTTACTTCAATTAAAAAAGTGGACAAAAGTCAGAAAAAACAAGAACAAAACAAAACAAAAATATAATAGTAAGAACCTCCAAAAAACATCTGTGGTTTTTAACAAGGTTCCTGAGTTTCTTGATTAATTTAAAAATTCAACTTTTGTACACAATACAATTAGAATTTTTCTACAAATACTTAGATACCTACATTTTTCCTAAATAAGTTATTTCATGTAAAAACATCTTTGGCATAATTGGAAATACTTCAAAGCACTAAAAGAATGAAGAAGGAAATAATTCAGTGTAAAATGGTGGTGGAATTACAGGCTTCAATTCAAATATGAAGGTGAAGTTATTTGAATGTTGCCCAGGTAAACAAAAGCAACTCAATGAAAGACAGTGGCTTTAAGTGAAGTTTCTCAAAAAGAATAAAAAGCACACAACAGCATGGGACTGTTGTCAACATTGTGCGATGACAAAGATCATTAATGTGTTACTGATTATTTTAATGTGTAAAATATACGTAAAACAGTATTTCTGCAGAAGATTTATACTAGGAAACAGAAGAAAAATTTAAGTGTACTGCTTATCACTCTAAAAAGTATTAAGATCAACTCAATGAAAGATTAAATGTCACTGTATTGAAATGAGAGAAGGTATTGGCAGAAGTAGGAAAGAAATAATATCAAAGATTTTTAAAAATACTAAAAAGAAGTAAAGAACATAATTAATGTGGATGAAAAGTGTGTCAGTAAGAGAGGACAGACATGAAAACTAACATACAGAATTCAAAATAAAAATCCATGGGACAAAAGTGCTTAGAAGATGATAGCTATCCAGCCATCCAGGAGATGATGGCTTTCCCAGATCAGTTTAAGTGGTATTTCTAAAGAAAAAATTAGAAGTAAAAAAGAAAAGTATTCTAAGGCACAGTAGATGAAAATTTCATTAAGCTTAAGAAGTCAAGTCTGTTGATCATGAGAGCTGTAGATGGCCACCAAGATAAAAGAAAGCAATAGCAACAAAGCATAATTTGCTGGAACTATTAAACTTCAGATATAAACCAAGATTTTACATGGGAGTGAGCAGAAGAAATGTCATCTAAAGGGAAGAAAAACAATTCTCTTCTTCAATGTCTCTTCCACAGCTGAGATACCAAAAGAAAATAGAACATTGATTACAATATTTTTAGGCAAAGTATTGCTAAATCAAGAATTTAAAACCTACTCCCATCAATATTGCCCAAAGATTAAGATAATATTAAATTATTTTCAAATATACAAAGATTCAGGAAGCAGATCATTAATGCATCTTTAATGGTGGCAAAACAAAACAATAAAATTCTTGACTATATACATCAGGAACTGAGGATTGAATACAAATAAGTAATTTATAAATACGGAAGTTTGGGTTCCAAGGAGTAATGATGAGCATTGAAATCATTTAAATGTATAATTTAGTATGAATAATTAAAATGTGTCTAAAATTGAATGAAGATATTAAATACTAAGAGTAAAAAATCTAGAAAACTAGGATAATGTTCATAGACTATAATAATAAAAATAAGGGCAATTTGAGGTTATTGGAAGTAAAAGGAACCACAGGCTCTAAAGCAAAATTAAGACAAAGACAAAAGCAAACTACAAATGTAAGTATATATTTTCTACGAGATACACATGTAAAAATAAATCAGAAGTTCAAAATTCAAAGGAAAGGCAAAGATGCATCATCAAATAGACACAAATATAAAAATGTTTAATTTTTTTTTGATTTGATCAATAAGTTGCAAAAGATAGAATTAGCATAGGTTACAAATACTGACAATACTATTATAAAGCCAGAAATAGATAAGATAAGTAAAATCATCTTAAACAAGGAATAAGTAAATAATTCTGCAGTCATAGAAGAAAGAAAATAATCACATTAAATCATATTTAAATAAGTGACAAGAATACATATAGAAAGCTCTGGGATATTGCTAAAGGTGTATTTAAAGTAAAGTTCATAGAATTAAGCACATTTATTACATTATTTATTATATAAGAATCAAAAAGGACATAAAAGCATTGAATTTAAAAAGAATTACATGAACAGCAACAAAACAAACATAAGATGGAGAAAATAATAATTTAAGCATAAATTAATGAAATAGAATACTCAAAAGCAGTACCAAGCTTACTAAATCCAAAAGTTCACTGTCCCACAGTGATAAACATCTAAGTTCTTCATCAAAGAAAATGAAAAGAGGCAAGCACACAAACTAGGGACGAGTAAGAGGACAAAGCTAGCAGAGATAAAAGTTAAACTTATTGGGTTATTTGTATTGATTTCCAATAAATTTTTTAAATCTGGAAGAATGTATTATTTTCTAGGAGGATGTAAATTCCCGAATACTGCTAAAATAGGAGCCGTATGTAGTTTAATATCTATAGAATTATTGAGGAAATTTTTCAACACCTACTCCTTAAAGCTATCCAGACAGCTTCAAAGGCAGCCATCCAAGAACTCAAGGAAGAGACCATTTTGAAGAGTCTGAATAATCTATAAATCATAAAAAAAAGGAAAGCTTCAAAACTTGTGAAACAGAAGACAAAAATAATATTTTCATTTTGACTATTGAGGCAAAAATGTAGAATATCAACAAATATAGTCATATTTTAAATACAGTTACAATTGTATTGTACACCCCTAAGTTGTGTTCATTCTAGGATTGCCAGGATAGTCCATATCATGAATTCATACAATTAGTTTAATGGAGATTAAAATAAAATCATTATGTTAATCGATGTTGGCAAAAGATATTTTATAAAATTCAACATCCATTCATAACAAGAAAGTTATTGGTAAAATTGGTGCAGAAATTTATCTTTCTCAAAACAAATTTTAGGTGAAGAATTTTTATCTTTCTCAAAACAATTTTAGCGTCAAATTTATTGTTGAAGCTCTAAAAAAATTCCCACAAATGAATATCAAGACAATGGTGTTCACAATCACCATTGTTTTTTAGCATTACTAGGTAATAAAATAATGCTTGAGAACTAACATAATGTACAGATGAGTTGGCTATTGACTCAGAAAACCTAATAGAACCACCAAAAATAGTAGAAATAAATCATGAATTCATCAAAGGAATCGGTTATAAATAAATATATCTGATAAATACCAGTAAAATCTGGTAGAAAATGTACTAGAAATAGGGTAAAGTAAGAAGAGCTGAGGGTAACCCACTGACTCTATACCAGCAGTTCTCAAACTTCAGCATGTATAATGACCACCTGAAGAGCTTGCTAATACAAGATTGTTAGGCCCCATGTTCAGAGATGCTGTACAGTAGATCTGGGTGCTGCTTGAGAATTGCATTTCTAACAAGCACCCAGGTGATCCTAATGCTACTGGTCCCTGCCCTACGTTTGAGTAGCCCTCTCCTCTGTGAAGCTGAAAAGTTACCAGTTACATTACATAAGAAAACCAAACCTTGTTATATCTTCAGCCTCTTTCACTTCTGCTGCACCAGTGAAACACACTCCAAGCCCCTGAATCCTACTCCCTCAATGGGACTTTATAATCCAGCATTTATTCATCTTGAACTCTCCTAGGACAGGTCCACCTGTTTCTTCCTAGAGGTAGTTAGAGAGGAACAGTAAAAGTTCTACCATTATCTCTAAGTTAGTAACACTGCCATCCCTAAAACTTGGAGGAAGAGGGTGGATGGATTGGGGGGCGGAGTTAAGAAAGAAAGAGGAAAAAGAAGGAGGAAAAGGCAGGAGAAGGGAAGAGGAGAAGGAAGGAGAAGGAGGAGAGAAAGTGGTCTAGAGAAGCTCAAATGAAGCCTCAAATACAGCCAAGCCATTGTCAGAGAAGGAGTTTCATCGTCTGAACTTCTCAGCATTGCAGGATCCAGTCCTTATGTCTCCCAATCCGTGCTCTGACCAACCCCCTGAATTTCTTAATCATTTTTCCCAGATATTGCAACATCAGATTCATCCGAGGACTGGGTTGGGACATGTGGAGGAAGGTTTCCTTTATTTAGAGCAGTGATTCTTAAATCTGAATGCACACCTGGTTCAACTGGAGAGCTTGCATTACATGTCAATGCCTGGACCCCATCCCCGAGATTTGATTTAACTGGTCTGGCGTGGGACTTTTGGTATTCTATAAAAGCTTCCCCAGGAAATTTAAAGCACTTCCATGATTGAGCAGTGGTCCCTATCATCTCAAAGCCTGGTAAGAAAAATTGTATCCTAGACCAGAAAATTAAAAAGAACTTCCCCAAAACAGCCAAATCTTTTTTCTTTACTGCCACCTGGAAATACATACTTTCCATTTGAGATTAAACCTCAAAAGTAGCTCTGTAGTTAAATATGTTTGGAGAACCTGAATTACCTTATAACAACTGCTGAGGACTCAGGCAGTTCACCATCTGGGATGGTTAATTTTATGTGTCCATTTGGCTGGGCTGTGGAGTCTGGCTGTTCAGTCAAACACCACTCTAGATGTTTCTGTGAAGGTATTTTTAAGATGAGATTAACATTTAAATCAGTAGACTGAGTAAAGCAGATTACCTTCCATAATGTGGGTGTGCCTCATCCAATCAGTTGAAGGCTTTAAGAGAAAAGACTGAGATTCATCAGAGGAAGAAAGAATTCTGCCTCCAGACTGCCTTTGAACTTGAGCTGCAACATCAACTCTTCCCTCTGTCTCCAGCCTGCTCTGGAGATTTCAGTCTTAACAGCCTCAAAATCATGTGAGCCAATTCTTTAAAATAAATCTCTCACATCTCCTATTATATCCTACATATGCTATATATATCTATTATATCCCATATATAACTATATATATATATCTCCTACTGTATCCCATATATAGCTCCTATTATAGCCTATGTATATTACCTACTTACCTATCTACCTATCTGTTGCCTATTGGTTCTGTTTTTCTGGAGACCCATGACTAATACACCATCCAATTAGGTGGAAATGAAATTAGGTGCTAAGTCTCTGGGGTTCATGACTTCCCTTTGGGCAATTTTGACCCTTGAACAGATTACAGATCAATACTGAGTTCTGTAAATTACCCTTAAAACCTTCCGAACATGTAACGGCCTCTCTGGGGTCCTCAGCTTCAGCATCCGCAGTCTCTTTTCCTGATCTTGCTCCTATTCAGAGCCCCTAAGATGAGGTTGTCCATATAGGGCAGTGGATAGGGTAACTGAAGTCTCATATTTGGGTCCTAAAACCTTTCCAAATATTCTGAAGTATGTGGCAGCTACACTTGAGCTTTCAATAATAACCTCTGTACTTTATATTCCAAATTCAGAACCACATGAAAAGCCAGTTTTGGGGGAGAACAAGGCAAAAGTTAAAAGAAAGATGGAATATTAACCTTCACTGCAGAACCTTTTAGATTTAGAAGAATGATTGCACAAAGAGGCTGTGTTTCTATTATCATCTAAGCTTTGTGAATCACAGAAAGTACATTGCTAATCACCATTTGCCTTGTTTTAAGCAGGTCAGAATGTTCTCAAAAATAAAAGCTTGGTAAAGTAACTACTTGTGTTGACCAGTGCTGTTTTATCTAGAAAAGTTGCTCTGAAGACTATTTGATCTGCAGTAGTGGTTCTCAAATGATAGTATGTATCATAATCACTCAGAGAGCTTGAAAAACACAGATTTATGGGCCCCACCCATAGAGTTTCTGATTTAGTAGGTCTGGTGTGGAGGCTGAAAATTTTCATTTTTAACAAGGTTTCCAGGAGATGCTGATGCTGCTGGTCCATAGACCACATTTTCAGAAACTCTGGCTCTTAACCAAATTCAATCAAACACATGAATTAGTGGCAAATATTGCTTCCAACTGGGTTCAGCACATTATGAACAGGGATTCACTGAGCACTTAACATGTGCTTGGTCACTGCTGAGGTAGGTGCTGTGGAGATACAGATAAGATATTGTTTCTTCCATCAAAGAACTCATCATCTCTGTGGAAAATCAAGGATAACACCTCAAGAACAAAACTTGGTACATAACAGCTTATGTGACACAGATGGGAATGTTGGCAAGAGTTCAGAGGACTCTGGTAACCACCGAAAGGTTCTGTTGAAGGGGAAACTTGAACTGGGCTTGAGGAACTGGACCAATAGATTAGAGAGGGAGGAAAAAAATTCAAGGTGGGAGAACTACATGGGGACAGAGGCAGAGATGAAATGGGTATTAAATTAACTGTCTAGGGAAAATGGTTGGTGTCTTGCATATGTATGAATTTAATAAATAATTTGTTGATGACCATGACTTAGAGTGCTGAACAGATTTAGAATGGTTGCTAAAGAGGTATATTATAAAAGACCTGCCAGCCGGGCAGAGGATTTAGAATTAGCACCGTAGGAAACCCAGAACGTTAAGTAGAAGAAATCAGTGATAGGAAATATAAATTTAGTAACAATGTGCAGAATCTATTGGAGTGGAGAAGTGCAAGATGCACTGAGTGCCTGGACCAAAAGGTCCATTGCGGAATCCAAGAGTGAGACGTTTAGGGCCAGAATTAGGCCTGTTGCAATAAGAGAGTAAGAAAATGTTCATTGCAGCATTAGTCACAATAGCCAAGACTTGGAAGCAACTTAAGTGCCCATCAAGGGACGAATGGATAAAGAAGCTGTGGTATATATACACAATGGAATACTACTCAGCCATAAGAAACGATGAAATCCAGCCATTTGTGACAACATGGATGGACATTGAGGGTATTATGCAAAGTGAAATAAGTCAGAGGGAGAAGGTCAAATACCGTATGATTTCCTTCATTAAGTAGTAGATAATAACAACAACAAACAAACACATAGAGACAGAGATTGGATTGGTGGTTACCAGAGGGGAAGAGGGGAGTGAGGAGGGCGAAAGGGGTAAGTCGGCACATGTGTGTGGTGATGGGTTGTAATTAGTATTTGGGTGGTGAACATGATGTAATCTATGCAGAAATAGAAGTATAATGATGTGCACCTGAAATTTATACAATGTTATAAACCAATGTTACTGCAATAAACAAAAAATAAAAAAAAAAAATAGAAAATGGATATGCAATATTCCCAATGGAAAATGATTGAGTTTAGTGACACAAATAAATGAGCAAAGGTGGCACTTTTATATTAAATTGGGTAATCATCTGGAAAGGTAGTGCTATTATAGGCAGGAATATATTCAGTAGAAGTCAGTTTTGCAGGAGAAATGTGTTTGGTCTTCGATAAATGGATTTGAGGTTATGATAACATTTTCAAGAAGGGGATCATCTAGGGGCTGGCCCGGTGGTGCAAGCAGTTAAGTGCGCGCACTCTGCTGCGGAGGCCCGGGGTTCGCTGGTTTGGATCCAGGGTGCACACTGATGCACTTCTTGGCAAGCCATGCTGTGGCGGGGTCCCATATAAAGTGGAGGAAGATGGGCATGGATGTTAGCCAGGGCCAGTCTTCCTCAGCAAAAAGAGGAGGATTGGCGGATGTTAGCACAGGGCTGATCTCCTCACAAAAAAAAAAAAAAAAAAAGAAGGGAATCATCTAGCTGAGATTTGTAGATTCAAGAAAGACAGTATACGGTATCAATTTGAAAGTCACTGTTGTTAATTTGTTATTTAAAGGTGTAAACATGAGAGAAAATATTCACTCACATGCATAGTTATCCCTTAAGTTTTAACTGAGTGCCTTCTCTAGGCCAGGCAGTGTATTAGGAGTACAAAATGGAATTTAATGAGCGAATTTAGAGGAAAAGGGGGTAAGGTCAAGGAGCTGAGTCTTGGAAGACTTCCTTAGAGTTAGGGTAAAGGCAGAAGAATAAAAGAAAATGACACATGAGATGTAAGGCTGTAGAAAAAGAACGAGGAGGGAAATGAAAAGGATTTGAAGGTGATGAATACAGCAGAAGTCAAGAAAAACGAAAATTGGAGAAAGGTCACTGGGCTTGGCAAAAGAAAACTTTAAAAATTAGAGAGGAGTAGGCAGAGAAGAAAGTGGAGTTGAAGAGACAGATGAAGAAAGAGCCAGAGAGAAATAAAAGTGGAAACAAGGCAGGATGCCACACTGGTGAAAGGCTAATAACCGGAGGGCAGAAAAAAATACCTCATCCTCTGAGACTAAAGGGAAAACACAAAGGAGATATGATTTATTTTCAATACAATCATCCACTTTCAAAATTAAATGTATTTATTTACATAAATCTATAATTATTAAATATTTCTTGCACATGATGTAATCTGCTATAAATTATATGCACATTTTAAAGTATACATTAAATGAACACTGACTTTGAGCTAAAAGAATTTCCATTAATATTATGATAGTATTGGATTTTTGTGCAGTTATTTTATAGAACTGGATAAATTAAATTGAAAAGATAAATTACAAAGTATCTAATGGGATAATAAATTGTTCATTTTCTATTTTTTTGTTTTTGTGGACAAATGAAGATTAACATTCACACTTTGTTTCCCTTAATTTGGAGAAATCTTCACTGAGAATGGAGAACATAGGAGTTAAGCGATTTTCAGAGGGAGAAACCAGTGGCGATTTCCAGATTTGATGATTTTCCAGGTATAGAAAAAAACCATAGATGCAAGAAAGGAAAATTGGTTTAAAGGGTCAATAGTGTATTTGGTGAAAAGTAGAAAATAGTTGGAGAAAGAGTATAAAAATTTTACCATCACGTATTTTGGGAATTTCTGTGGTTTTATGGAGAGGGCTATGGTGGTAAAAGAGACAGATTTTTTTTTTACAAATAAAGTTTAGGGGTACAAAAGTCTTGAATTTTATTTAAAGTGGCACAGAGTCGTCATTTATGATTAATGTGAGACCATTGGTACAAAAATGGAAAGGAAAATATGGGAGAGATGAACTAAGTTGTTGTAAATTTTGCATTTTATTGAAGTGGTGAATTTTTACTAATGAAAAACTGAAGATAATTACATAAAATCATCAATAATTGGGAAATTAAGAGAAAGAAATTTTCAGAAGATGGAATTCATCTTAAAACTTCAGATGAATTCTCATATGGTAAGGAAATACTTTCCAGAACAACTGAGCATTTTTGGGGTGGGGAAAAATAGTAACCACAATTTCTTGTAGTCATGTGAAAGTCCAAAATCTGAAAAGGAACAGATACTGAAGTGAATAAAATTATAGAACAAAGCAATTACACAAAACAAACATATGTTGCAGTTCTAGTATTCTTAAGGACTTGCACAAGGCAAGATAGTTTCCAGGGTGTAGAATGCACAGAGCAAAATCAAACAAAAAATAAAAACAGTAGTGTTCTCACTTTTAAAGACCTTACATACGCTATAATCAGTAACATAAGACACTTATGCAGACACATGATATGTCATATTATAGATTATTTGCACCTAAGATGGCTCGAAGTACCAAATTTCAGAAGATTTCTTCAGATTGTCTTACTAAAACTCACTCCTCACTCAGCATCTTAAATAAGGGTTTTCAACTCTCACGGTCAGGTAAATAGTTGAGGTTGAGTTGAGACTACTTTGATAGAAAAGTGATTCAGCCCTATCAAAAATCTATTTTGAAACTATTTAGTTTAATCCAAGCAAAACTGCCCTCCAAAAGGTTATTTAAAAAATAACCTGTTTAACTTAATATGGCCTATTCCCTTGTGCTGTGTAGAAATGCCAATAGTTTTCTTTAGGAAGGTTATATATTCATAAGATTTTCATATTCCAACATATACTCTAAAATTATACCTTTCAAATGAGCTTAAAAAATTATTTCTCAACTGAAAAGTTATTTTTATTGCACAGATATGTTAGTTTGTTGAACAATGTCAATCTGGTTTTTTTTTGATAGGATGGTTCTCCTGAGGACATTTAAAAACGCCCCCATTACATTTTAATTGGTCTTCCTATTCTAATACCTGGCATATAGGAGGTACTCAAGTAAAACTTAAAGAATAAATGCAAATTGTGACTATCTCGAAAGGGACTTCCTATTACAGCATTGGACTGTATATTTTCATCTTGGACACTCTGGTTCTCGGAACACCTTTTAATACCTCCCAGACCCAGTGTTCCTGGAAACATAGTTGGAGTGTGCTACTTACATAGACTGCGATAAATCCAATGCAATCAGGGCTAATACTCAAGGAAAGATCTTTGCTCAAGAGTAATTTAGCAAATAATGGTTTCCAAGAAATAGGACATTATTAAATGTGTTGGATGAGTGGTAATGATCGCTGCATCTCAAAATATCGACATAATTATGCCATTCATTTGCGCAAAAACTTCTCTTGTTCTCCGTTACCTTTAGAACGAATTCCATGCTTTTTACTTTGATATTTGAATAACTTTATTATTTGGCCCTAGTATATCAGACTCTTCTCTATTTTGTACCCAAGGAGGGGGAAAAAAAGAAAAAAAAAATCCTTGCCCTCACAAAGCCTATGCTCTAGTGAGAAGAACAGACAGTAAATAAAATGAATAAGTAAAATACAAGTGGTTTTATGGTGATAAATGCTGGGGAAAAAATTAAGCAGGGAAGAGATATGTGGGAAGGGAGCAGTTATAAATAAGGATGTTCAGGGAGGGCCTCCCCTAGGTAGTGACATTTGAACAAGACCTGAGGGCAGTGAGGGAGTGGGTCACAGACACATGAAGTAAAGGTTGCAGGTAGAATTACAGCAAGAGCCCTGAGTGGACCTGTGATTGGAGTGTTTTGAGGCCTGTTTCATGTGATTTCTCCTTCCTCTTTACCCCTGTGTCACTTTATATCTCCATTAACTCACCCCATCAGCCTGGGATTTGGTTGTATACGTACTTTTCTTCTTTACTAAGCTGGAGGTTCATTGAAGGCCTGTTCTGGGTCTTATTCATCTTTGTATTTTCAGCAGTCCCTAGTGTCACATTGTTTCTTAGGAAGCTCTCAATGAATACTAATTGCATTGAATACGTATTTCTAAATTTAGCTTTCCCACACCCATCCCCTCCTGAGAACAGGTGTAGATTTTATGATAATATTGATGGCTCCTATCTTTATCTAGGAGCCTGAGATGGGAATCTTGCAGGAGATGGGAGATACTCAGTGTTTAGGGTTAGATTTGGGGGAATTGCTCCCCTGCAACTGAGAGGCTTTCTTTTTCTCATGGTTCTGCTGGGTTAGAGATATGGGGCTTTTACTGTTTGGAGGCCATGTAGACCATGAGATCAAACACTCAGTTGCTATGGTCATATTAATTCTCATACTAGGAAATTACCTTCACAAAATATTCACTGAGGCAAATGCCAGCTCCTGCATCAAAGATGAAGAAGTGGTTTTCCCTTTTAAAATCATAGGAGACATCTTGATTTTTCATGTGGCCCAGGATGATCTTCAGAAAACTGTCCAATGTCTGCTTCATCACCTTCTCGATGTCATCATATTTGGTAGCTCTACTAGGTTGAATAATGTTCTCCCCAAAATTCATATTCACCCAGAACCTCAGAATATGACCCTATTTGGAAATGAGGTGTTTGCAGGTATAATGAAGTTAAGGTGAGGTAATAATGGATTAGGGTGGGCCCTAATACAATGACTGGTGTCCTTCCATAATAGAAGAGGAAAATTTGGACAGAGATAGGCACAGAGGGAAGAGGATGAGAAGATGCACAGGGAGCATGCCATGTGAAAGCAGAGGCAGAGATTGAAAAGCTATGTCTATAAGCCAAGGGATGACAAGGATTGCTGGCAACCACCAGAAGCGAGGAGAGAGGCATGGAGCAGATTTTCCCTCTGAGCCCCCATGAAGCAACTAACTCCTTGCTGACACCTTGATTTTGGACTTCTGGCATCCTGAACAGTGAGAGAATAAATTTCTATTGTTTTAAATTGGCCAATTTCTAGTAATTTGTTATGGCAGCTATAGGAAAATAATACAGTTGTTTTCTCTAGGCAATAGGTCAGATCCGATATGAACAGTTAGGGTGTGGGGACATGGAAGACCATGCCAGCTAGCTTCCCAGTCAGCTCTGAGATGGCTGCCCACAGCATGGACTATGCCAATGGATGCAGGGACAATGCTCTGGGCAGCACCGTGGCCATAGTGCCACTGCCAGAGGGCCATCTTTGGTCTTCTGGGCAGCAGCAATGTCATGGACTGTGATCATTAGACCCTCGTTAGTTCCTTCATGAGATTCTGTGTTTTGTAATAAGATATATATATTTGGTCTTTGTCCACATTTCTGGCCCAGATCTCCTTAAACCTTTGGAATTTCCTAAGTGATGAGAGCCTTAAGGTGTCTTTTATGTTAATGAGGTGATTTTTTGGAACACAGCCAAGATTGGGGACTGGTTGCCAGGAGAACCAACCATGTGATTAGAGGGTTGGAACTTTCAGTCCCGCCCCTAGACCTCCTGGGAGGGGAGAGGGGCTAGAGGTTGGATCAATCACCAATGGCCAATGATTTCATCAAACATGCCTATGTAATGAAGATTCCATAAAAAAAACCCCAAAAGGATGGAGTTCAGAGAGCTTCCAGGTTGGTGAATCAGAACACTTCCATGTGCCATTGTGCTGGGCCCAAACTCCATAGGGACAGAAATTCCTTTGTTCAGGACCTCTCCCTATGTATCTCGTCATCTGGCTGTTGATTCCTATCCTTTAATATCCTTTGTAATAAATGGTAATCTAGTGAGTAAACGGGTTTCTTGAGTTCTGTGAGCCACTCTAGCAAATTAATCAAATCCAAGGAGGGAGTCACGGGAACTTCTGATTTACAGCCAGTCAGTCAGAAGCACAGGTAACAACCTGGATTGTGATTGATATCTGAAGTGGAGGGCAGTCTTGTGGGACTGAGCCTTCAACCTGTAGAATCTGATGCTATCTCTGGGTAGATAGTGTCAGAATTGAGTTAAATTGTAAGACACCCAGCTGATGTTGGAGAAATACTTGGTAGTGTGTAGAAAACTGCCCTCCCTCGTCTTACCCACCCCCCCCACACTGAAATTGATGATCAGAATTGTACTTCACAAAGCCAAAATTGTCATGGACGACCTTGGCTAGAGGACTCAAGCACTTGGTGCAGTACAAGGCTTTGGTGACAATCTTGAGGGAGTTGTCACTTCCCATGATTTAGTCTCATCCCAGAAACAGAGGCACTGACAGAAGGGAGAGAGAGCACAACCTTTTGGCTTCACTCTTAAGGCGACGCCCAGCATTTTCTAAAGTGGTTAAGACAAGGAAACTTTGGGAAGTGTTAAATATGTGTATTACCTTGATTGTGGTGCTGGTACGATGGGTGTTCACATATGTTCAAACTCATCAAATTGTATACATTAAATATGGGCAGTTCTTTGTATATCAATTATACTTCAATAAAATTGTCAAAAAGAAAAAAAACAAGATACAGTGAACTCCACAACATGTTCGGCACCAGCATTACTCTGTTTAATGGTGGTGGTATCTTGCTCCTAGAAGATGGAGCTGGACTTCCCATTCACTGTTAAGTTTTGTGTTGTCACCCTTGATAGTACCATTGAACTTGCAGTGGCTGCATCCCACTTGTTGGGGTCAATGAAAGGGTTATTTATGGCCACAATAGCCACATTGTCAGAGTTGAAAACAGCCCTGGTCACAAGGTACCCAATACAATCAAATCTGTTTACTACCATCTTCACTATTGCGTCTTAAGGATGCTGTTGACATTGGACTGAAAGGTGTGGCTTTTGCTTGAATAAGGAGACACAGAGGCTAAATTTAGCTTTCATTGGTATGTTCCCATGAGCTGTTATAAAATGGGAAATGTAAGAGTTTAAAGAGGTTGTTTTTTTATTCGAAGACTTAATATGACCAAGCAAGAGTGTTTGAAGATTTTATATATATATTTCCGCCCTCGGTAAAGAAGTCAATAAAAGTTGTTTTTGCCAGAGTCACTTGTTGTGGGGAAATCCCACATTGCAAAATTGGCTTTTCTGTGAGTATCGGAAACAGGCAAGAACAATGAAATGGGTTTTATGCTATTGTCACAAGCTTCTCTTAAGTGATGTATAGCTGAGCAATCAAATGTTGACCTCTCCTGGAATGCTCCTTGATTAAAACATGGGCATTCTAAATATCTCCCATTTCATAACTAACATTTAATGAGACGAGAATGTATGTCAAGAATTCCCACCCATTCCCTATAAAACAGGTAAAAATGTACTGAGCAACACAAGTACATTTTATAGGTGGTGAGATAAATATTTTAATAAGATATAAATTGAAATCACATATAGGATGTGACAATTTCCTGATAAGTCACAATAGTAAACTTTGCTTTTTATAAAGTGCAATACATTTTCTAAATTTTCTTTCTTAGTTTCATATCCAGTGAAATACTCATCGTGTAGAAACAGTGACAGATATTATGACTAATATAATTGTACTTGGCAGATTTGAAGTTGGAGGAGTAAGTGTGAAGTGTAATACCAGCTGTGATAAACTTTTTGATAATATTGCCACTAAGTTTTAAACTCTATGGGAAGAACAAACAGGTTTGGATGGGGTTTAGTTAAAAAATATAAAGGATGTGTTGTCTGGAAACTGTGAATTGTGTCTCAGAACACGTCTGAGGCATGGAGTCATGCTTTCTGCAATAAATAAGGAAGATTTCTTTTTACATAATGTTTTCATGGAATCGAAAAAGGTAGCCTTAGAGAACATTCAGTCCAAGGCCATGATATTTCAGCTGGGGAAACTGAGGCTTGGAGAAAAAATATTATTTAACCATCAGAAGAGCTGATATTAATGCTATTTATGAATGTACACAGAGTTGTCAAAATCAGTCAATTTCTTTGGGGTTCTTTTAGAAAAAGCAGATAAACAATCAAATAGAACTTGCTTATTTCATTAGGCCACACTTCCATAGTTTTCTGGATTTGAGAATGAGCTATTTATCTAGTTGTGTTTGGGTAAATGAATAAAGTTATAGTCAGAAATTATAAAGTTAAATATAGGATGGTATATATGTAGAAAAAAAAGTTGAACCATTAGTTCTAAATTTGGCCCTCATATAATGAGAAAAGGATGCATTTTCAAAACACGTTTTCTTGTTTGTTGTTTTGTTTAGTTTCTAAATAAATGGTAAAATAAGTTGACTCTTGATATATTGAGATTCTGATTTTCCACAATGTTTAAACATATGTAAGTAGAAGCTTATAAGAAAACAAGATGTGTCAGAACCACAAATAGAGGATATCTATTAGGCCTATGAAAACAATCATTTCTAGGGTGACAGATTAGGCAAAATACTTTTGTAGCAGCAGATAATGTCTTGTACATGAAGCCCTCTCCAGATGGGAAAATAGCACAGTAAAATTTGCCATATTTATGTGAAACAGTGTAAGGAGAGAGATGACAGAGCACGTGGTGAACCCTACCCACTCTCAATTGTAAAGGTTAGCAGCATCTCCTGTCTCCTCACCTCCTGGTGCTCATGTTGCAGCTACCCTGGGATCTCTCATGGAATCTGTGGATATAGCTCTGGCTGAAGGCTGTGCCTATAGATATGGCTGTGGTGATGCCTCTGGCTGCTGGGGCTTCTGCCCATCTTTTATAAATGGTTATTCCTGTCACTGCTTGTAACTTAAATTCTTTTTGTACCTCCAAACAGACTGCTAGACTTATAGTTGATGTTACAGACCAAACGTTTGTGTCCCCCCAAAATTCACATGTTGCAGCCCGTTTTAACTCCCAATGTGATGGCATAGGGAGATGGGGTCTTTGGAAGGTACTTAGAATTATATTAGGTCATGAGAGTGCAGCCTTTATGACGGGAAGAAGAAGAGAGTGAAGTCTCTCTCTCTCTCTCTCTCTCTCTCCTCCCTCGTCCCTCCTACTCCCCCTTGCCAACACAGAGGAAAGACGATGAGGACACAGGGAGAAGGCAGCTACCTACAACCCAAAGAGAGAGCCATCACCAGAAACAGACCCTGCTGTCACCTTGGTCTTGGACGTCCAGTCTCTAGAACTGTGAGAAAATAAATTTCAGTTGTTTAAGCCACCCAGGGCTGGCCCCGTGGCTTAGCAGTTAAGTGCGTGCGCTCCGCTACTGGCAGCCCGGGTTCAGATCCCGGGCGCACACAGACGCATCGCTTCTCCAGCCATGCTGAGGTCATGTCCCACATACAGCAACTAGAAGGATGTGCAACTATGACATACAACTATCTACTGGGGCTTTGGGGAAAAAAAGGAGGAGGATTGGCAATAGATGTTAGCTCAGAGCCGGTCTTGCTCAGCAAAAAGAGGAGGATTAGCATGGATATTAGCTCCGGGCTGATCTTCCTCACACACACAAAAATAAATAAAATAAATAAATAAATAAATAAGCCACCCAGTCTATGGTATTTTGCTATGGCAGCCTGAGCAGACCAAGACAGTTGATTTCTTTCTTTTTTTTTTTTTTCCTTTCTTTTTTTTTTTGTGAGGAAGATCGGCCCTGAGCTAACATCTGCCAATCCTCTTCTTTTTTTTGCTGAGGAAGACTGGCCCTGGGCTAACATCCATGCCCATCTTCCTCCACTTTATGTGGGAGGCCGCCACAGCATGGCTTGACAAGCGGTGCATCAGCACGTGCCCGGGATCCAAACCAGCAAACCCCAGGCCGCTGCAGCAGAGTGTGAGCACCCAACTGCTTGCGCCACCGGGCCAGCCCCGACAGTTGATTTCTGTAGCACTTCATGACATTGTTTCTAGACTTAATTCAACACTAATTATCATTGCAAACCCACTTTGAGGAATGTCTACAAAATGACATGAGTCTTGTTACTATGGTAACAATACAGCATGGCCGGAAGACAGATTATATGATTCTAAAACGTACCAAATTTTTGTTATAATAATATTGCTTGGTCATTATGGTCGTACTTGTGAAATGACATATTTTAAAATTTGGAATAAAATAATTGACTGATTTTTAATAAACGTATTTCAATTAGCTCGATTAATTTGTTTTCTTATTATTTACATAGGACATTGTGTTATAAATAATTTTCATATGTTGAGTCTTCAATTAAAGGCATCGGATACAATGTTTTAGATAGACAAACCTTGATAGATTGATTTCAAGACCTCAATAACATTTTCTGTCGATCCAGAAAAAAAAAACACACTCACTTAAATGTTGCAAATATTAAATGAGATCACACATATGCACTGTCTAGGATGAAGTCTGACACATAGCATGTGCCCAATAAGTGTTCATTACCTTCCTTTATCTCTTAGTTCTCATAATTTGTCTTGCATGATCATCCCGAAACCCCAATGTCCCATAGTAAGGAAGAGGAGTTTATATATTAAAGATGAAAATGAAAGTCAGCCAACTTGTAGTTAAAAGCAGAGGAATAAGACAACTCCTTTTCCCCTTCTCCCGCTTCCAAAGTTGGTTATCACAGACTGCATAGAAAATGAGCTGATGATTGTGATAACGATCTACTTCACACACACGCAAAATACAGGAGTTGGATTTAGACCAGATTTGGTGACTAGTGATTTTGAGGATAAAAGGTCAAACCGGTAAAGGTGATAGTTAGCCCCAAGGGAGATAGATCCCGAAGTCCCAAATCACAGTGGCTGTAACACATTGGACATAGACCCAAACTCGGATTGGCTTTAAGCTGTGGTTAAGAAGTGGAAATGTACAATATGGCAAAATTCTATTTATCACATATAAATTGACTTAGATTTTTGAGATAGGGCACATACTTTTAATTCAAACCATATGAAATGTATTGTATTTGAGCATTTCTTGAACGCTAAAATAGCAATCTCATGTAGTTCAACCAAATAGTTCTGAAATTAGGAGAGCAAGTCCTGGCTATGACAGCTGCTAGTTATGTCACCTAAAATCCTGCAACCTTCCCAGATCTCAGTTTGCTTCTCTGTAATATGGGGCTTGTGATATTTGTCCTAGTCCCTAGATAAAAAGAATGAATGTGAAAGCACTGACAAGGGAGCTAATGAAATCTTTATCAAACGCTCCTGGGCCGGCCCCGTGGCTTAGTGGTTAAGTGCGTGCGCTCCGCTGCTGGCGGCCCGGGTTCGGATCCCGGGTGCGCACCGAGGCACCACTCCTCCAGCCATGCTGAGGCCGTGTCCCACATACAGCAACTAGAAGGATGTGCAGCTATGACAGACAACTATGTACTGGGGCTTTGGGGGAAAAATAAATAAATAAAATCTTTAAAAAAAAAAAACCAAAAAAAAACGCTCCTCCCTTCCATGCTGAGCACTTGGTGTGGGAGAGCACAAGGGGAGATGATCAATGGCAGCTGATAATAAAATTGATAAAACTCTTACATGAAGTGCTTTCTTTCATGTTAGGAGGAATGCAATTAATCCACATGTTCACTACGCTGTGACACGCAACCCAGGATTCTGCTTCAAGAGTTTTCTATCACTTTTGCTCTATATTGAGTTGCAATGGACCGAATGTTTGTGTCTCCCAAAACTCATATGTTGAAGTTTTAATCCCCAATGTGATAGTATTAGGAGGTGTGGCCTATGATTAGGTAACTAAGTCATGAGGGTGAAGCGTTCATGAATGGGATTAGTGCCTTTGTAAAAGGGACCCCAGAGAGCTCTCTCACCCTCTTTCCTCCATGTGATGATACAATGAGAAATTGGCAGTCTGCAGCTGGGAAGAGGGTCCTTACCAGAACCCCACCATGCGGGCACCCTGATCTCAGACTTTCAGCCTCCAGAACCATGAGAAATAAATTTCTGCTGTTGATAAGCCATTCAGTCTATGGTACTTTGTTATATTAACCTAAATTAAGACATAATTTAAACTGCATTTACCTGTGGAAAAATTATTTTAATACTCAATGACTTTCTTACCACATAGAATCAAAGAACTTTGGAATTTGAGAGATCCTTAGAGTTGAGGATGCTGAAGAGGAGACAAGTGATCTGAACCTTTAGAGTATTTATATCATAGTTTGAATAGAATAATTTAATAACTATTTTCTAAATATAAATATTCCATCTGTTTATTTTATGACTGCTTTTTTTAATTTTGGAAATTTTACAAATGGAAGAAAATAAGTTTTCTAATTACACTGTTTATTTTTATGACACATATTTTTCATGTGGGTTTATTTTCATTGAATTTCATTATTATTATTTTTCATTTGTAAACCAAAGAAGTATTGTATGTATTATGTGGCTACAGTCCCTAGACTAATTCCTATCACACTTTGTCAAGTATATTCTTGACAAAGTCAAGTATATTCCTGACAAAATCAAGTATATTCTGATTAGTTTTGAACCATATATCATTTTTCCAATGAAAAATCTAGAAGATTTCTTTCTTAGGTTTGAAGTCTCACTAGACTCCATATCATATTTCTGCTACAGTGATTCAATTGCACGGAGGAGGTAGAGAAGAATAAAAAGTTTTCTGAAGAAAATTTTGTGAGGAAGTTGTGCTAACATAATAAAGCGATATTGTGAGCTACATATATCCAAAGTTTTCAGAACATTTATCAAAGTTTTCAGAACTTTTCTGGAAGTTTTCCTAACACTCTAGATGCTCCCAAAGTTTCTTTGGGAAAACCCCAAATTACTATGAATGGACATTTTACCTTATACCATGGAGCATGCATTTAATATAAATGTGTTTCCATTTTTACCCAACTCCTTTTTGTTTTTACATCCAAACTTTGGGTAAGTTCCCTAGAGTCATATGACCCCAACTCAATTTTCTCAACAATCTTATAGCAATTGACTTAACATGTACAATTTGTAAACCAACTTACTTAAAAGTATTTGCCATTTGATCACTGTTTAGGAGTGTTATGTTATATACATCGTGTTATATATATTAATGCAAATTAATTTTCTGTTGCTATTGATTCATTCATATATGTTTGGATTTGGGTAAGGACCTTGCTTTTGAAGATAATCTCTTTACCCAAACCAATGACTGAAATTGACAAAGTCATTTTATGAGCATAATATACCTCTCACTTCTGAATTTGAGCATCGTATGGATAGAAACTTTATAGCTCGTAATACTTACTTGCTTCCTGGAACTATTGGCTTTAGCCTCCACATTCTTTAGAAAAAAAGTTACTTATCTTTGTTTTAGCTGGTTGTTGACAACACAACTTAAGGAAAAAAAAATTAAGTTTATCTTCAAAGGACACAGAGTAGGGTTAATAGAATTATTATCTGAATAAAATAAAAGTTTAATTTGAAAAAGGTGTATGAAGACACTTCATGACTGATTTTTATTCAGTTTTTTTCCCATGAAGCAAAAGATGGAGGAAACATTCTCTCTTAGAGAGCTCATTGGCAGCATTTTCTCTGAATTTTCTGGGAAGTATCAGAGAGAAGAATCAGCTAGAATACTACTATGCCTCTCAAGGAAATAGATCTTAATAGGTCCGAGTAGGTGTATGTTCTAAATTGCCAAGGTCTGGAAGCATCAGGATAAGATTAAACATAGATTAATAACAATGGAAGACATTAAGTCTGTGATCTAACTGTAATTACATGTTTGTGTTTCTCTAAAATTCGTTCTTATTTCACTTTAATAAATTTATAGATTTATAAGAATGTCTAATGGTTATGCTTACATATTTTCATTATGATTTCTATTTTGGTGAATTGCATAAAGTAGAAATATAACCTCTCACTTACCCATGCACATGGAATCAATGTCTGAGAACTGAAAGTATAAGCAGTTTAATAACTGCTGATATTAACCTTTCAATCTATGCTGAACACCTTTAAAATGTCTAGTTATTTAGCCAGCCTTAGTCTGAAACTTTTACATGGATAAAGAATGAACTGTTTCCTAAAGCAGCCCATATTATTGCAAATACTTATAATTTTAAGAAAAGTCTACTTTATACTGACATATCCATATCTTCCATTTTTATTCTTCCCCCTGAACTAACACAAGTTATATTCTCCTATCCAGGATAGCTGTAGTTGTCAAACACTGCACATGGCCATTTTTCAAATTAGGCATTCAAACTTACCTCAACTGTTTCTCTTTTTATATGGTTTCTGGAACCTTCCAAATTGTGTTTCTGTGTTTATTCTCTCTTGGGCACTTCTAATTTAGTAATGTTAGTTTCAAAATGCAATGTTTAGAACTAAAAAGAGAATAAAACCCCAGTGATGTCTCTAGATCTCACTTGCAGTGGCACAGTTTTAGATTGTGTTATCACCGCACATCGTTGACTCATGTAAAGCTAGAGGTCAAACAGAACCTCCAGTTCTTCCTCAGATGGTACTAATCTTAGTTTAGATCTTCACAATATAGCATCAGATAGCATTTTCATAATTCCAGAGTGTCTGAGAAAAATTAAATTGTTGTCATGTAAGACAGTCTATATTATTTCAAAGCTGGATGCTCTGTAACTGTACCACATGTTCATTCAGTAATTCTTTAAAAAATGATAGGAAAATGAGTGAAAGCTTGTTTTTACATGTTTCTTTAATATTAAATTACAATAAATGTTAATTCAAAAACCTAGGCATTAGTAAAACTATGTCCTGTGTGCGTGTTTGTGTGTGTTTATAGTGATTGTGTATACAGAAATAGACTTGGAAAACATACAAAACTTCATTACTATGGTTACCACGCCTGTGCTTCACTGTAGCGTGTACACATGTTCAATTCCTGGTCCTACAATGAAAGAAACTCACACCATCTTTCACTGAAGAAAACGTTATCAAATAACACTGGCATCAGCTTGACTAATTCATCCAGGTGGGAAATGGTTATCAAGCACTTACTATACGACATCCAACACCAGTATGAATTGAACAATCTTGTCAAGATCTTGGCATAGGTTAAACGTATGTGAAACAACAACAGAGTCTATATAATTAAAATTAAAATGTCATTGAACTTGATTTTCATCATATAAAGGTCACTAATTAATTTTCTCCAACTTTGGAGGGAATATAATGTTTGAGATGGTCTGACATAAAATATAGCCTTTGTAATATACCTGAAATTCACTTTCTAGGAGGTAGGTCAGCTTGGGTACTTCCAAGAGAAACAGTTATCCTTCAAAGCATCTGGAACCAAAATAAAATCTATATCTCAGGAAAGATTTGCTTTGGGGGGCAAGACAATGTGGACACAGAATGCAAAGCAGCACCAATATGAGCATCAAATTGAAATTTTCTTCACGGGAATAACTCTCTACATTGTGTTACATTATAAACAGCAGAAGAGATTTATTTATTTATGTATGACTGATACATTATTTTAAGCAACACCAGAAAGGCCAGATGACAAATAAAATGGATATGATATATTTAGATATGAAATTATACAATTAATAAAAAAAATCACGAGCAGATATTGCATATCACCTATTTCATATTGATTTGGAATCTGTGACTTTGTGAGGGAAGGGGATATGATCATTCTATTTCACAATAATGAATATGTGGAGTAGAAACAAATAAGAATACTTCAGAGGTCATAAAAGAATGGAGTTTGGACAACTTGAGGTAAAAATCAACATGGAGGAAGAATTTGAAGAATTAGCCAAGATGTGTTTATAGGAAGAAAGGACAGAGTTGAACAAGTAATTATCTAGAAGAGTGATGCTAAACCAATAAAGATATCTGAGCAGTTCAGTGATATAAAATTATGTGGACAGAAGATTACTCTACGTGTAATAAGAATGTACAGAAAAGAATGACTATCATTAAACTTGGAATTAAATTATGTCTCTAGGTTTGGATTCAGAAAACCTTTTGAATGTCGTAGCATATGTTTAAAATAGCAATATTTGTGATTATGGTATATTCATTTTAAAAAATAAAACAATTTATAGGATTGACTAATATTTTCCAACCTGAAGTTCCCGAATCTATACGGTTCTACTAGCCGTGGGATCTGTGAATTATTTTTAACAGTCATAAAAATCTTTAGGAAATCATACATATTCCTATGTGATTATGTTGAAAAGGCGTTTCAAAATGTTTCTTTGCTTTTGAGTAGAATTAGATCAATTTATTGCGCTTATACTTTACTTTATGCTGATACAAAGCTTTGATTGGCCTCAGTATGTCTTTGATTAACAAAAAATGAGATGAGATAGTATTACTTAATAAATACAGTGCACTCAGCAAATTTCCCTGCTGTTATCAATAAGCAGCAGTTTACAGCTGTGTAGTTTTAAAATCTACAATCCTTTGAAGAAAGCTTGTACGACCCTCCAGGCCTAGGTTCACTCCTTTTCTGGGGAATGATGATCTATGGGGAGCCATAGAAAAGGAGCCTATATTTTGCTGGAATTACACCTGTAGTCACTCTTTTATTTTGTCGTGACAACCTGCTAGATTTTCACTCCTGGTAAATATGTATAAAATATGTATAAAAATGAATTCATTTTTCTGAGATATAATGTAGACTCAGTTTCAGATTTGCCACATTTGCATGGAACATAACTTGTCCAGGGTAAAGATGACTACAACCTATCTCCACCATCCATAATGGCTGTGTATCTATGATTCATCTGTAAACAGAACCTGTGAGAACTAGAGGGAAAACTTGGGGAGCCTTTACACATCATGTGGTCTTTCTTTTTCTATTCTGCTGTCTATATGTATCTGTGGACTCAATGTCACTCAAAACATAAGATTGACAAGGAAAGATACTTCAAACTGTAGGCAGAGCTGTGATTCAAGAAGGACTCACAAACCCAACAGTCAGCAGTTAGCCAGACGGAGGACCAGATGATAACCAACAATGGAAAAGCCCTTTTAGGGCCAAGGGGCGTTTTTTAAAATTTTTATTTGGTAGCATTCTATTTTGTTTTTATTGTTTTAAGAACACTTAACATGAGATCTACTCTCTTAAATTTTTGAGTGCACAATACAGTATTGTTAACTATACGCAAGATGTTGTACAGCAGATCTCCAGAACTGACTCATCTTGCATTATTAAACTTTATATCTGTTCAACAGCAACTCCCCATTTCCTCTCTCCCTACCCCCTGGCAGCCACCATTGTACTCTCTGTTTCTATGAGTTCAACCATTTTAGATACTTCTCACAAGTGGAATCATGCAGTATTTGTTCTTCTGTGACTGGCTTATTTCACTTCACATAATGTCCTCCAGGTTCATCCATGTTGTCACAAATGGCAGGATTTCCTTCTTTTTAAAGCTGAATAATATTTCGTTGTACGTAATACCACATTTTCTTTATCCATTCATCTGTCGATGGATGTTTAGGTTGTTTCCATATCTTGGCTATCGTGAGTAATGCTGCTACGAACATGGGAGTGCAGATATCTCTTCTAGATCCTGATTTCAATTCTTTTGGAAAAAATACCAGTAGCAGGATTGCTGGATCATATGGTAATTCTATTTTTAATTTTTTGAGGAACTTCCATGCTGTTTTCCATAGCAGCTCTACCATTTTACATTCCCACAAGTGGTGTACAAAGATTCCAATTAGGGAAAACTTCAGTAGTTAGATGATGAAGTAAAATCAAGAATTACTTTTCCTAACAGCTATGTTTTTCCAGTTTTAAGTGGGCTGTCATGATTAATGAGCAGGGCCTTCCAGAGATGAGCTCTCCTGTCACCTCTCTCCAGCACTTCTTTCTTCCATGTAAAGCTGGGTTCACCCATCATTTGCATGCCACACTCCCTCTGTAACTGAGTTTTTATAGAGTTCCTACTGACATCAGTCAAACTCTCCCCCAAAGTGCTCCATTCAGATAATTCTGAAAATAGGGGACTATGACATTTGCAAATAAATGGAGAAATAATAGCAGTTCCTAACACACTACAAACACTACAGTCTCCCGTAGCACAATGAATGAGACATTCTCCTTAGTCTATAGTGACTACATTTTAACATTTTTTTTTGTAATTGACAGCAAAACGACTGCTTTTCCAGTCATGATAGGTTATGCAAGTGTTACAGGTTGAATTGTGTCCCCCTCAAAAGTTGTTGAAGTCCTAACCCCCAGTACCTGTGAATATGACCTTATTTGGACATAGGGTTTTTGTAGAATCAAGCTAAGCTGAGGTCGTTAGGGTGGGTCATAATCTAATCTAACTGTGTTCTTGTAAAAAGAAGAAATTTAGACACAGAAACAGACACTCAGAGAGGGAAGACACAGGGAGAACACAATCTATAAGCCAAGAAATGCTTGAGGCTTCCAGAAGCTAGGAGAAGGCCTGGAACAGATGCTACCTCACAGCCCTCAGACAGAACCAACACCTGCCAACACCTTGATTTTAGACTTCTGGCCTCCAGACTGTGAGACAATCAATTTCTGTTCTTTAAGCCACCCTATCTGTGATACTTTGTTGTGGCAGTCCTAGAAAATTAACACAGCAACCGAGTATAAAGTGCTAGATATTGTTAAAATGGCTTTTTTCTCTTATTTAATTTATCAATTGATATTCTTTTCCTGAAAGGACCATAAGGTAAAGAAGTAGCTGAGAAATGCTAATAACTAGAATATGTAAAAAGAGTCCACCACTTGCATTAATATGACTTTTATTAGATTTAATGAAGAAAACCTTAAAAAACATAAATTTTTCGTAACATTGATTTTTCTTACAAAGAATAATATTTTATCACAAATAAATTACAAAGATAATTTTACAATGATACATATTTTATCACTGTTTTATATTGCTAAACTATGGAAAATATAAAGAAATTAAAATAAACCATAATTACACTAACCAGAGAAAATTACACTGTATTTTTATTACTTTTGCTGCTAGTCTTTTCAAAAACTGTGTATGTGTGTATGCGTACTTCTTTCTAACTTAACTTTTCTGAAAATATAGTTCTTATTAATTTTCCTTTGTTGTAAAATCTTAGGGTCACATGGAGCTAGAGGGGCTAATATGTTGTTCTCACGTGTCTTTGACAGGATATACATAGGCAGGTAGCATAATCAATGACTTATCTTTTAAATAATAACCATGTAATTTCATGTTCGTATTTGCCATTGCCTTAAAATAGATATTTTTAAAAGCGTGGCATGCTCCCATTAGACATTGAGGTGTTTTATTTGGACAAGAATATAAAGCAGTGATCCAAATGTGGCCCTTATGAAATCGTTGATATTATTCCCCAGCATGATGCTTTGTAAAATGGTTTGTAAATGCTGTGTAAATGCTTCACAACTCATATCCTCAGAACACAAACACGTGTTATGAGCCTGTGGTTCCAGCCTAAGAGGTGGCTTAGTTGTGGTTGTCTCATTACAATGACGATCATGGGAAGGTGCTGAGGAGTCACTGATGAAATCATTTCCTGTCAATGGATCTCTCAGAAGAAATGTATAAAATATGTGAAAGTGGCCTTTATTGTTACTAGTAATAAATAATAGTAACTGAAGATTTAATTTTAGTTCCTCCAGAACATGTTGCACTAACACTCAATGTGGCTTACATATATGAAGAATATGGCTACATATACTAATGATATTTTATGTCTTTATCTGTTCATATATAAGATTGCCAGATTTAGCAAATAGAAATACAGGACACCCAGTTAAATTTCAACTTTAGGTAAACGCATCAATTAAAAATTTTTACGTATTATTTCTAAAATGATATTTTAATATAAGTGTGTTCCAAATACTTCATAGGACATACTTACATTAAAAAAGTTATTCGCTGCTATCTGAAATTCAATTTGGGTGTCTGGTATTTTATCTGCTAATCCTAACATACCAAGGGGTCCTTCTGAAACTCAAGTCCCACTTATGTGTCTATTCCAGATAAGGATTAAGAGACAACTTTCTGTTAGACAGCTGTTCATAGCAAAGAGAAAAGTTGATGCATAGAGAAGCTGAATACAGGGACTAGAGAAATGGAGACATTCCCATTTTCTCATGATTGTTTTTTTATTTTTCTGCAGTGTGAATTCACCTTTTTTTGAGAAATGAAGTCCAGGCCACCAATTCCATATTTAAATTTAAATTGTTTATAAAGGAATATTCTTTCCAAAAGCAAAAAAAAAAAAAATTGTGTATTTTTTGGGAACTGATTACCCTATTTATATTACGCAGTTAAAATATTCTCGGAAATGGTGGTCTCACAAACAGATATAAAAGGGAATACTACAGTATCTATTAGATATAGAGCTGTATTGTTCTGTGGGAAGAAACAGTGTGGAGTAAGTGGAGAGGTACTGAGATTAGGGTTCGATGATTATATTTTAGTGAGACATACATGGAGGATAAAAGGAAAGGGACACCTCGAGGACCACTTAAGAAAATTCTCCCTCCGGGGCTCTGGAGAAATAACATTTACCTTACAAGGGAGACAGAGGTGGGTGGGTATGAGTTTACATGTTCCAGTCTAGAGAGATGTCAATGACAACTCCTGAATAATAGAATCTGAAAACTAGAAATGATGTAAATGTCTTTTGAAATATGAGGATATAGAAATGAAATGAAAGCCATACTAAGGAATGGTAAATATTGCAAATGTTCAGGAGCTGAGGAATGTTGATTTGAAAAAGAAGGAAGGAGGTGGTAGGAGGCATGAGTGTGTGGGGACATCACATGGAAGACTGAAAATCTAAAACTGATTATTTTCAAAATAAATTGGCTTTAAATCAACTGAGAGTAGGAAATGAATAATGAAGAGGCAAATGGCCAACTATTGGTTTAGGAGATATATCAAGAGATTTACATAGCTCAAACTTTAGTACAAGATATAATTATAGATTAGTGAAGAGAAAAGCAAGGTGTTATTTTGCATGATGACACTTGGGGAATATGTATTTGGAACTCACTGGGAACATGTGTATAAAGCACACAAGTTATTTCTGAAAGTTTATGATTGATTTGGGGGAACTGAACTAAGGTCCATAAAAACAGAGAGCTTCGTATGACATAAAATAAAACAATAATAAGCTTTTTTAAATATAACTTTTTTTTTTTGTGGGAACAAGAATGCAAAGTGTGATATGTACTCTGTAGACCTTTCTCATATAGAAAGATCCCAAGGCAGTACACGATACTGAAAAGGCAGTACACGATACTGAAACTCAAGAACTTTCTTTTACAACCTGGCTGAATTCTCATCTTCTGATGTCATCTAGTTCAGATACTACAGAAACGTGTGTGAGAGATGTAGATATGGTTCCTGCCATGGTTGTGGGTATAGCTGTGTACATGACTCCCACTGTGATGGTAATGGTTATTATGGTATGGCTAACAACTGTTTTGTTATGGAAGATTCTATGATTTTTCCTTCTAGAGAATCACCATTGAGCATTCTTTGTCTCTTATTTAATTTCTCAAAGATACATTGTGCTTTAAGCATCCTTAATGCCAACAACCCTTCACTCAAGAAAAGATGTCATTGCTTGGTGAAAATGTCCTTTGCTTTCAAAATTCCTTTTAGTGCTAGACATGATTTAGTATCATCTAGAGATTGAAAATGTGATTGATTATTTTGAAATTTTGAAAAATATGTAAATTCTCTGTATGTAAGTATCAACACACACTTTAGACTTTTTGACCATTCTGGAAAGCCAGACAACTATTTCGATTAGTTGAGCCTTAGTTTCTCAGAAATTGGTTCTCGACCTTCAATAACTCTTTTTCTCTTCATCTTTTATATTCTAATAAAAACTTGAATTATTTAGGTGTCAGTATGTGACACCTTCAATAATGAATAGATATTTACCTATTATTGAATATAATTCTCGATACACAAACAAAGAAGAAAGGAAGTGGAATGGTCTCATCCTTAATGTGGAACAGTAGATTATGATGAACAAAAACCAGGAGAGGAGAAGGAGGTAGAAGAAGGGAGAAATTTTTAAGTGATAAAAGGGAAGACTGTCTTAGAGATGAAGTTGTAGCCATGAAATCCATGGTGACTGATGAAGGACGAAAAATCATTGTAGACAATAATATTAAGCAATAGTTTTAAGTATAAAAGTTGAGCCTCTGCAAAATCTTAAAAATCCTTCATCCTTCAAGATGTTTGTTGTAAATAAGCAGACTGTAGAAACAGTACACAATAAAGATTGTATTTATGCTGGAGAGTTTTAAATTATAATAAAAGAAAACCTTCAACAAAGTTAGTATGACATGCTTGATGACATGTAAATTGCTAATGTATTACATGATAAGTAGGCATATATCAAAAATAGTTCTCACAAGTTTAATTAGCCAAGCAAGCTCAACTTTTAGTTTTTTCTTCTAATATTTTTGTTATCAAAAGTCCTTGAATATCATCAACTATATTGGAATAATTGAATATCCAAATGAAAAAACTAAATGTGGACATTGACCTATAGCTCATACCATATAAAAAAGTAATTTGAATTGGATTGCAGACCTAATTTTAAATGTTAAATCATAAAGTTCCTAGGAGAAAACACACTGACCAATATACCACACTATATACAAAAATTCGAATTGGATTGCAGATTTATATATAAAAGCTAAAACTATAAAATCCCTAGAAGAAACACTTTGTTTTGAGGTAGACAAAGATTTCTTATAAAGAGAAAAGCACTACATGTGCAAAAATTTGATAAGCTGGGCTTCAAAGATAAAAATTGTTTTTCTTCAATAAGCACTATTAAAAAATGAAATGAGGGGCCAGCCCTGTGGCTTAGTGGTTAAAGTTCCATGAGCTCTGCTTCAGCAGCCTGGGGTTTGCAGGTTTGGATCCCGGGCATGGACATATATCCCACTCATCAAGCCACGCTGTGGTGGCATCCAACATACAAAATGGAGGAGTATTGGCATAGATGTTAGCTCAGGGCCAATCTTCCTCATACACACACAAAAAAATGCAATCTCATTTCTCACCCTATTCCCTTCATCTCCTCTTCATCCTCCTCCTCCCTCTCTTTGTCTTCCCCTGTCTGTCTCTATCTCTATCTCTCTTTCTCTCCACATATTATTTGAAAATGGGGTCATTTCAAGAGCATAGTCTGTGGGGTCAGGCTCCCCTCAGATCCCAACTCGACCCATTAACTATGTGATCTTGGGCAAGTTACTTATCTTCTTCCTGACTCAGTTTCCTTATCTGTAAACTAGAGCTTTGGTACCTCGTAGGGTTGTTTTGAGGACTAAATTAGAAAATCCATTTAACGCACTTCAAATGGTTTCTGACATTGCCGGCTTTCAATAAACGTTAGCTGTGATCATCATTATTACTATTTATTCTGGCTACATCGGCAATCAGGAGTAAGTGTTTAGGAACTTGTACAATAAGAATAATCTGATGAAACAATAAATTCATTCTCCTTAAAAAAACAAAGCCAAATATTTACTTAACAATGTTTTATTTATTCCTTTTTCCTATTTTGTATTAACTTTCCAGAATTAAAAATCAAAATCCTTTCTCTTGAGTGGCATTAATGAAAAAGTAATCCAAAATAGTATAATAACTTAATTTATGAGTACAGATTTACATTTGCAGGGTTGGCACACGTGAGGACACACACATATTTGCAAATATTGTTAGACTTGGTATTTAGGTAAACTTTTTCCAGGTGATAGTAGTGTTTTTTTTTCAAACTTCTTGATTTAAGAAGCTGAAATTGTTTGGACAACTATGTTGAAACGAGCTGTTATTTTTCTTCAGTTGTATGTGTTACATAATTATAAAATTCTTTAATAAACCCCCTATTATTCAGTTTTCTAATTAACATTTATACAGGGTATATAACATTAAAGTAAGCCTAACAGAAATGGAAAAGTCAGCATACAAGTATTTGATTCATCAAGTTATTTTAACTGATGTTACTTAATCTAACCTTAGTTTTTACCAAAATTCTTAAACAAAACCGTTCAGGATCTGCTAAGAGCTGTTAAGAGTCCTAATCAACTTTTCTAGGCATTAAAACTGAAAAATAGTCTAGGATTTATCTAATCAGTACTAGCTATTTTGACCATTTTTAATAATCCTGGGAAAATATACTTTTTTTCTAAATCTGTAGTCAATTTGAGTACTTAGGGTATCAACAGTTGTTTGCTTTTATGCCATAAGAAAAAAAAGAAACAACTTATCTCATCTCAGCTATCAACTGAAGCCATGTCTAGAAGGTTCTCAGGTGGAGACCCAGAGTGGGTGATGGACCTCATGGTGGGGTGGTGGGGCACTTAGAAGATCCTGACCCCATCCCTGGGGTAGTAGAATTTCCCCATGAGACTCCTGTATATGATAAACTGAGACCAGGAGTATTTGTGTAGGGTAATACACAACTCTCCTATGCCAAAGGGTAGTCACACTGTTTCCCTTTGTTAAAGAGCACAAGTTTGGGGTCCACACAGACTCGTGTTAGTTTCCAGTGTTCCCATTTATTACCTGTGCATGTATCAGAAGGCTTCTTAAACTCCGTTAGCCTCTTTCCATTTTTTATAAAAAAAGAAGTTATAAATACTGACCTCAGGGGACTGTTGTCATAGCTAATGAGATATTATACTTAGCACACAGTACCATGCCTAACTTATAGTTGATATTCTATAAAGAACAATATTTTATTGTTGTTTTTGGCAAAACGACTCCTTGTGTATGTTGTTTTGCATCATATTTAATGTAATCCTCAATCTTTGCCAACTCTCAAAAGGTAGTAACCTCCAATTTAAGTTATCTGATTGTACTATTGTTTCTATTTCCTTGTCTCTTGCTTTTGTTGGAATTCATGGAGTGCAGGAGAATTGCTATAGCAACCCGAACAATAGGTATTTTCTTGTCCATAGTGCTAAATATCCAGACATGTGAAAGCATCTACAGAGTGATGAGATTTTATTTTATTTTATTTTTTTTTTGTGAGGAAGATCAGCCCTGAGCTAACATCCATGCTAATCCTCCTCTTTTTGCTGAGCAAGACCGGCTCTGAGCTAACATCTATTGCCAATCCTCCTCCTTTTTTCCCCCAAAGCCCCAGTAGACAGTTGTACGTCATAGTTGCACATCCTTCTACTTGCTGTATGTGGGAGGCGGCCTCAGCATGGCCAGAGAAGCGGTGACGTCGGTGTGCACCCGGGATCCGAATCCGGGCCACCAGTAGCGGAGCGCACGCACTTAACCGCTAAGCCACGGGGCTGGCCCTGAGTGATGAGATTTTAAATTTTAACAATTAGAAATTATTTAGAGTTATTTTGGTTTTCTTTTTGACAAAATAAAACACAGAGAAATAATATGCATATTCACTTTATTTAAGAGCAAATGTGGAGCACCATCTTATATCACATACATACTACATCATCTCAACTTATAAGCATCATAAAATCCTTTAGTCTCTCCTGAATTCCACCTGGGAACTTCATAGTTGAGAAAATAATAACTTTGGAATCTCAACTACAAAGCAGAGTGTGACATCCTGAGGAATGTTGGTATATTGCTTGAGTGATTTTTTTCTTATAATTACTGTATTTGTTGAATATTTTGCCATACTGTTTTTAAATTAAAATCCAACGTAATGGCAAAGTACCTCTGAGAAAATGGATTCTATAGAAATGAAACAATTCATTACCATATGAGATTATGTACCAATGAAAGATTGGAAACATGGTCCTTTGAAACTCTAAACCATGACAATTCATCTTCACTCTCAACATAGGAAAAGTAGACAAGGTTTCTTGCATTCCATTATAGGTAGAATCAATTTAAGGGTATCTGTTACACCTGGTCTTTTATTTGATATTCATGTTCACTAGCAATTATTAAAACATAAAATAAAATTTTGATCTATAGACCTAATATCTGTAAATTGCAACACTCACCTTTCCTTTGAAAGCAAACAGCAATAATAAAAACTTTAATTTTAAATGGAAAATATTAAGACCTTATAAATGGTAACAAATTTGCTAGTTTCTTTTTTATCCATACTGCAGCTTCAGTTATGCAGCAGTGAAAACTCTGCAATAAAATATCTATTTTTGTTGCTGATGAATCATACACATTGCTCTTCTCAAGCAAGAAGCAGTATTTTCAAATAGGAGTAGAGGCAAATGTCAAGTAAGGTAAGAAGATATCTATTTAAAGCACACCTGCCCCATTTTCTATTAAAGTTTTACAAATATTTTTTCCAATTATATACCAAGAACCTAACTAAAACAAAACAATACAAAACATATTGTATTAAACAATTTAATCCCACCCCAATTATTTTCTATTCAAGTTTGACAATTTTTTTTCCAATTATATGCTAAGAAACAATACAAAACATAAATGGTTCAGGTTACCATATGTAAATCTAAATTTCCTAGTATTCATATATTAAATATTACAATAAACTCTGTGACTTCTTGGTTATGATTGTTCATTTAATAAGATAATAGGGAAAACATTCCTGGAACCCCAGTAAACCAGAAGAATAATGGTGAATAGAATCAGACACTTCGGTTTGCGTTCATCTTCATTTTCCTCCTCTTCACTTAGTTTTTATTCTAAAGAAAAGAGTGCCTATCTCTCCTTTTCTAAAATATACTTCTTAGCTAGATGCTTCATCAGAGAAAACATCACATCGATAGCACAGGGGCATATATTCTGGGCTCTGAATTTTTCTCTGTGATACACCTCATGTGAGTGAGCTGCAACCTCCGGGCACTTTGGGCGCACTTTGGACCCACATCTCCTTGTTAGCGCAGACAGCATGTTTCCCGCTCTCCTGCGCCAGAGAGATACGAGTTATGGCCCTCTGTTCAGCTAGAGGGCAGTAAAAGCTACTCCAAAGTACAGATAGAAGACTTGACCCCAAAAAGAACCGGGCCTCAGCTTCTAAGTACACTAAATATGAATGAAAATCCAACAACCCAAACAAACAGACAACTTCAATTAAGCTTATATTCTTTCTGAGGCCAGATTGACTTAGTTCAAGCTCATCCCCTGCCTGCGCCTCGCCCCCGCCCCTGCGCTCCCAGAGGATTTGTTGCCTGAGGTACAACTATATGCAGATGCTAATTCAAACATCCTTATGCTTTCCTAATATTTAAGGCACTCCACAGCAGAAATGATGTAACAAGCTGGCTGAGGACAACTTAGCAGAAAAGTTATTTAAAACAGGTATGATAGTAGTCTTTGAATTCTCAAAAGATGTTAACAAAAATAAAATAAATTTCTTAGAAGAAACTTCGAGATTACCTTAAATGTCATTCCTCCAAGCCTTCTTCTTTATACTAGTCAACTTAGAGATGAGAACTTGAATGTTTGGCCCAAGGCTGATCAATTGGTTAGTGGTAGAGACATGAGCAAAAGCCATATTTCTTCATCGCTAGCCAGGTGGGAGATTTCAGCCTCATAAAATTGCAGTTAAATTAAATGCTATAAGCATATAACGAATGTTTATCCTAAGTACTAGGGCAGCAAATATGCACAAGACACGGTACTGGTTATCCAAGAAAGCACAGCCTAGTGGTGGAATTAGACCCTGAATGCACAACTGTAATGCCGTGGGAGAAGTGATAAAACAGAAAATGTTCCTCACAATTCCACATGTCCAGAAGACCACATAGACATTTGGGGTCAAAGCCATACATTGCAATAAACTACAGTCATCCATCGCTTAATAATGGGGATATGTTCTGAGAAATGTGTCATTAGGTGATTTCATCATTGTGGGAACATCATAGAGTGTACTTACACAAATGTAGATGGTGCAGCCTACTACACACCTAGGCTATATGATACTAATCTTATGGGACCACCATTGTATATTTGGTCCATTGTTGACTGAAATATTGTTATATAGGGCGTGACTATTTGCCTGAAAAATTTTCTCTGCATTCTCCCTAGACAACCTTGCAGGACTGATGGAGGATTCAAGTATACTGGGTCCTAACCATCTCTAGCTTTCATTATACTTATTATGGATCTTTCAATCATTCTAGTGATTCCCACCATCAGTAAAATATATACTTTGATTTATTTTCTGGGAGTAATTGCAGATGGATTGTTACCTTCTGTATTTTCTCCCTTTTGCATCTTGTTATACACAAAACACATTTTATTTGGTAAAGGCTGGCTAGGGTCATGAACTCAAGAGGCTTCTGTGAGACTACAGCCCAAATGATAAAATACAAGCTGCTCTCTGAAATTTTGCCTCATGTAATTTAATTGGTGTGAATTAGGCTTCCTAACAACTAAAGTGTACAAAAAATATGTTAATATTTATTTTGTATTGAGTAAACACTGAAACCAAATTCCCACTTAATGAGATTCCACCCATGAATTTGTTATGGTCGCTCCCCCCACCCCGCCCCCTTCAAAGATAACATCAGAATCTGTGAATGTCTGTTGTTGGTGATCCTCATTGTGGCCTGTGATGGAGTTTTGAAATCCATCAGCTAAATTCCCTGGGGCAAGTATGGAGTGCAGAGATCTTTGCTGAAGCTGAGAATTCACTATAATTCTGAAGATAGAATTCACTGTCTTCTTTGAGACCTTGCCAGTTTCTTGGGTGGTGCCCTGGAGTGGTACACATGCTTCTGCTGCTCAAGGTAACAGACTCCCTCCTCTTCTCTTTCCAGGACATTAGGTGAGATTGCTTTCTCTGTTTCCCTTTCCCTCTTTTCCCTCCTACTATGCTTTCCTCAACAATATTAAAACATTTTACTCTCTGTCCATTTCTAAGATACTTAGATTTTGACAATGAAACAAAGAGTCCTTATTTCCTGCTCCATCTAACTTTTCTCCTTTGTGACTATTTTTAATGCGAGGAAGATACAACATAGAAAAAACAGTTTAAACAAATTTCCAATACATTTTCTTGCTCCATGCCCTTCCTCTGCCACTGCAGTGTTCTCCCTGCCTGAATGTTGTGAGACGTTGGCATGAAGAGTTTTTCTGAAATTGAGTAACGATGGTAAAAGTCAATGATCTGGGCTGTCTGCCTGGAGGGAATCATTTCATTAGAGTGAATCCTGTTCATTTAGAGAAGCTACCCACTTCTCCAAGGAGGCTCTGGTGGATGGCTCCACTCCTGCTGGGTGATGGACTTAAGCAGCTTCTTCTCAGCTGCGGGCCACACCTGAGCCCGTGTAATCAACTGCCCATTCTGTCAAATATCCTTTCAACAAAGTAAATGGAGAAATCATACATCTGAATGGCAACATTATCTTCTACAGGGGTTTATTCCCTTCCTTTCTTCACCTAAAGAGATCTCCCTCATCAATCAGTTTTCTTTTGTTATATAAATCTTCCCTATTTTTTATCTCTCTGCTTCCATAGCACCCTGTCCACAGGCCTATTATATGACCTAACATCTTGGTATTCTTTCCTTCTCTTCTCTTCTTTTCTCTTCTCCTCTCTTCTCTTCTCTCTTCTCTTCCCTTTCCTTCTCTTCTTTCTCTCCTCTCCTCTTCCTCTCTTCCCCTCCCCTTCCTTTTCCTCTCTTTTTCCTGTATGTTTGTGTCTATTTTCCTTACAACATTATTCACTTCTTATGGACACTGGGTGAAGAACATGGTAATAATGGTTATATTTGTTAAATGGGTGAGTGAATAAATGGATGAATGGGCAAAATAAACAACTTTGGCTACATTGTTAAACTAAATTCTCTTTGACTGGGATATTTATTGCATTTAAAACTTTACCCCTTTAATCTGAGAAAATGTTTCTTCAACATAACAGCACTACTCACATCTTTATCCACTTATAGATAGCTCTTGTTTATCTACTGGGAGCCCTTTGATCCAGCAGGTAAAAGAATCAGAACTTGACTAGACCAAGATCTCTTTCTTCATCTTTGTCGTTGATTCCTTCATCTCAATAGGATTGAGAGTCTTTATCTAGATAAAACTATCCATACAATCTATATAAAACACATATTATTTGGAAAAAACAATATGAAGGTACCTAAAGAGACAGAATGGGAGAGCAAAGAGAGACTCCAATGAGCTCACGTGGAAATAGGATTCATTAAAGTTGGAAAGACCTAAGTCAATTTCAAAAGAAGGCAAGAGTGTGTAAGAATGACAACCATAAGGCAAAAACACGAACAGACATTCTAAAATTCATGAAAAGAAATACAAGTAAGTTTTATAACTAAATTATTTCACTTGCCTTATGAAATTAATATACAACAAAAACTACCATTTCTAACAAAGACCTAAGGATTTTTAAAGGTAGGATGATTGTAAGGAGAATTTGGTTCTTATGAAACATCCCTTGCAACTCTCATTTTTGCATTCTAAGTTATAATTAAGCATTGCTTCAGAAAAAGCGTGAAAATATAATGAATTTCCTTCATGCACAATTAAGGAGATGGAATCACTAGCAGATGAAGGGAGGGTTGCCCTGTGCTTCATTATCATTATTTTCAAATAATATTAATTAAGCCACTTCCTGTGCTGATGGGTGGAACGTAGCGTTCCACAGTCGAAATGGAACAGATGTTGTCCTTGACCCTATGAGTCACAGGAATGAAACATATGGCGTTGCTTCATGTATGTCCAGAATAAGAAGCAACTAAAAATGTAAAACGATACTTACAATTTATAATGATTCAGCAGAAAAATGTCTGTTCATGGCTAGTTATTTCCTATAAAAACAATGCAATAATATATTTCGTTGTACATGTTATTGACAGGTGCCTGTAGGTTAGAAATCTCAGCTTTCCCTCCAAAGGTTTTGTGGTATTTCAAATTCTCACCAGCAAAATATGAAAGAAACCTTCTCAAGCACTGAATATTATCGATTCATTTTAGGTTTTACCAATAGAGGAATGGTGGTGAATGCTATGGTACATTGGTATTTTTCAATACTATGTAGCCATTGAAAATAATGAGTTATAGCTCTTTGTGTTGATATGGGAAAGACATTCATGTCATGTAAAACAAAAGATTGTCAATGGAAAAAAAGCAAGCAAACTACATACATAGTTACATGTATATAACTTTTATGGATCTTGAACCCATTTGATCCAGTACCTAGAACGGTCCAAGAATCATAGTCAAAACAACCAAAGAAAAAAATAAATAACAAAATCTGAGCTTTAGCTGCTTTTCTCCCAAACATTAAAGGAAGTCAAATTCATAGCGCACAACAACAGTCCCTAATATGCCTGGAGGTTGACGTTTATCTAAATTCCCCAAGGATTTTTACTACTCCTGCACAACTTCTCCTCTTTCGTCATTCCAGCCCTTGTTTAAATGGAGTAATCTTTTCTGTGAGTCCTTCCTCTCTACCTACAGTCTCACTGTACCAGTCAATCTCATGCCATCCTCCGATTCGGCTTCACAGACTTTCCCCCAAGGGTGGTTAATAAAGTAGAAATTGATTAAAAAAAGCACTTTTTATATTGAAAATATTCACATGTTAATAATTTTTGAGACCATTACATAATACTAGTCTTGTTTTTTAAGTAAATAAAAGTAATAAAGTATATACATTATTGTGAGTTTGTATTCATATAGAAATGATGAAGAAGTGAACACAAAGGTGTCAGCATCGGTTGACTGAATGGTCTTGCATGTCTCCGGCTTGCACCTGGGTATATACCCAGGAGTGGAATTAAAGAGTCTTATGAAGTATGCTCAGATTTTACTTTATGAAATAATGCAAAATTGTTTTCCAAAGCAGTAGTTTCAATTTGTACTCTTACCTGCATGGAAACAACAAAAGCAACTCACCACTTGTGGGGCATGGGGACATGGGCAAAGGTAAGATCACATAGGTTGATTCAATGGTATGGTTAATATCCTAGCTCATAGAGTGTGTAGTGTGTTCATGGATGCTCATTTTATTGTTATGCTTTATAACTAACATGTAAGTCACATATATTCTTTCATATGCATCAACATTACATACTAGCTATTTAAAAATAACAATAAAAATTCATTTTGTCTATGAAGAATTTGGGGACTGTGAATATTTATTTGAGGTTCCAGAACTTTCTTTTAAGAAAAAAGTTCTAGTTCCATTTGGAGGTTTGGTAACTATTTATTCAGATTGGAACCTTGATTAGTCTCCAAAAAGTTTACAATTAGATGCCAACTCTACCATCCCTTTACCTTAATTAGCAACGGGTAATCCCCAGAAATGCATGACCTTTTATTGCTAGACTTCAGGAATCTTGAAGAAAAATTTCAGGACGCCTATAATAACTATGTAATTCCTTATGGGCTGCATAACCACAGTCAAATATTTGCCCTAACAATGCCTTTAAATTTGACATTTTATCTGGTCCAGATTATTTTTATAATTTTTTTCCCTCACAAGATTACTATATATTTTTTTAAGTGGCTTGAAATCTTCTATGGAAAAGATGGCATTAAACAATTCATAAAGGGTTTTCATCTTAAGTCTTAAGACAGGAGATTACTACACTGAAAAACAACCATTGCTCTTTCAGAAGGAAGAAGATAGGAAGACTGTGTGAAATTACCCATTCCGCCATTGTTCCTGTCTCCATACATTTTTGTTTATGTCAGAAAGTAATTAGAATATTTTTTTATTCTGTGGAGTTGTTTCAAAATATCCTCATCAGACTCTGCTCTGCCTGAGATAAATATAATTATGCTCTCATTGTTCTATTCACTATGGATGGGCTATCTATGCCAGGGTAAGGAAGTGCTGCTTAACAATGCCTCCATGAGGGTGAATTTCTCATCAGTGGTCAAATTCATACAGCTGTGTTTGTAGAGCAAAGCGTCGAGTCTGATGATACTCAAGCTGGTGGGGTCATAGAAATAAACATCTGGAAAATTATGAGAGAAACATATGAACTTTAAGTTGAAAAGAACCACTTGGCTCTTTTCCCTTAGAACTACCTAAAGAGGCAAATTATAAACTCCATAGCAAATGAGTTATTATCTTCTGCTCAGATGCCATTGTAGAATGGTTTAGTGGAATGATTGCTGGTATACGACTCAGAAGAGTCTCTCAAACTTGCAGTCAGCTTTTTGCCTCCAGAACTGCTCCCCAAATTGCTCCTGTACGGTTCATCTATGATACCTTCTTCCTAAATCCAAAGTTCAGTTCTCCACTGTCAACTTACCTGACCTATCACCAGCATTTACTGGTCTATTCTTTCTTCCTCTTTGAACGTCTTTCTTCCCTTGACTTCCAAGTCTTGCTACTCTCTTGTCCTCCTTCTACTTCCCTGGTCAATCTTTCTGTGTCCTTTCTCATACCTCTGCTTTTCCCCAACATCTTAATATTAAGACGGCCTTGTCTCAGTCCTTGGATCACTTGGCTTCTCCATCTCCATCTGCTTCTCTATCACTATTGATTGCTCATTTGGTTTCATAACTTTTAGTACCATTTGTAAAATCTAGATGACTTACAAATTTATATTCCCAGCTTATAACTTTTTCCAGATTCACATAGCCAACTGCCTCCTTGAAATCTTGATTATTTCTAATCAACACCTCACATTTATCCTGTCTAAAATTGAACTCCTAATCTCCTACCCCTCAAATCTGTCTCACCTGATGCTTTCTCCATTTCAGTTAATGGCAACTCCATCCTTCCAGTTGTGAGGGGTCAAAATCTAGGAGTCACCCTTGATTCCTCTCTTTCACTCTCCATAACCAACTTATTAGAGAATAATCTTGGCTCTAACTTCAGAATGTATCTAGAATTCCCACCACAGTGGTCTTAACCACCATCATCGCTCAGCTAAATCACTGGAAAGTGCTTCAGACGCCCCTCTGCATCTCCTCTTGCCCCCTACAGTCTGTTTTTAATATAGCAGCCAAAGCGAAATTTAAAATCTAAGTCTAGACATGTGTCTGCTCAATACTCTGAAAGTCTATTTTACTCAGAGGAAAAGTGCGAGTCCTTACAATAGCTTGCTAGGCCCCATGGATTCTGGCCCTTCTTTATGTTGCAAAGCTCTCTGCTGCTCTTTCTATCACTTTATCCTCTTGAGCCACATTGACCTCCTTGCTTTTTGTTCCAAGAACACTACAGGCAGGCTCCTTCTTCAAGACTCCGCTCCAGCTTAGAAGCTCTTTTTGCCTATATCAGTGTGGTTTACTTCTTTCTCTCCTTTCCTTTGCTCAATGAAGTTTATCCAAAGAGAGTACTTTAAACAACAACTTCTATTTCTATACCCCAACTCTTGGAACCACTGGTCCCCTTACTATATTCTACTTTCTCTTTTTCCATATCACTTATCACCATCTAGCCTACTATATCACTTCTTTATCACTTTGTAAATTGTCTGTCTCCACTGCTGTGGTAAGCTGAATAATGGTAATAGGCTAAATAATGGCCCCAACGATAGCTGGTCCTAATGCCTGGAACCTGTAAATGTTACCTTATTTGGAGAAAGGGTCCTTGTAGATGTGATCAAGTTAGGGATCTTAAGAAGGAGGATTATCTTAGATTAGCTTTGTAGACTCTAAGTACAATCACATGCCTTGTAACAAAAAAGCAGATGGAGATTTGACAGACAGACAGAAGAGGAGAAAGCAATGTGACCACAGATGCAGAGATTGGAGTGATGTGGGCATAAACCAAGGAATGCCTATAGCCACTAGAATCTGGAAAAGGCAAGGAAAGATTCTCCCCTAGAACCTCTAGAGGGAATGAGGCCTTGCAGACCCCTTGACTTCAGTCCAGAGATACTGATTTCAGACTTCTGGCCTTCAGAACTATGAGGAAATAAATTTCTGTTCTTTTAAGCCAGTAAGTTGGGGGTAATTTGTTACAGCAGCCATAGGAAACTAAGACCTATTATAGTATAAACTCCATGAGGGCATAGTCTTTGTATGTTTGATTCAATAACATATCTCAAATGCCTAGAACAATGCTTGGCAGCATAGTAGGTGTCCAGCAAATATTTGTTGAAAAAAGGAATAATATCCATATTCCTCTTTATATACTGAAAACAATCTTGCCTTCTTTATAGGGATGTTTTAAGACTCTGTGAATCTGTGTTCTTACTAGTCATAGAGTATTCTCTAACATTTTCTATTCAGCATCAAATTTTAGAGAAATTTCCACCTATGCTCAAGAATATCTGTGATAATCGTCAAGTTTGTGATATTTATCACTACTATATATTTGGTCTGTGAGGTTAAAAATCCATTATTTCTTTTTGTTCTAGAATTATAATACAGTATTCATCAGAAGGGTGGGACTTTCCTGATTATGATTTTAATGGGCTGAATGGCCAGGAAACTCATGGGGAGATTCATTAAAAAATAAATATTAGCTATATTTTAAAAAGATGACATCCAATTTTGAGCAAGAATGAAAAAAACTGTATAAAACCAAAGACTTTTCCGCTAATTTTCAAACATTATCAATTATTTCTTTGCATAGCTCTGCATTACTTTGTCTAGAACTGACTATACCTTTCTTAGTATCAGAGCCAGCATTTGTCTGTAGCTTGGAGACCTCTGTGAACTTTGTGCATAAAGTCTTCTCAGGAAGCTTCAAAGTTGCCTTTTATCTTTTCTTCAGTAAGAAACTTCTGTATGCTTACTACAAAGAAAAAGTACCATTTGTCCTTTCCGGTTTTCTGCTCATGCCTGTATTTCCTCTCGTAGACTCTTATTTCTAGTGCCTAGGCAGAAGCAAAAATAAAGGTTTCAACAGTGTGATCTGGTAAACTCCATGATTATTGTTTCTAAACAATAGTTTTCCTGCTAGGCTCAATACTCCTACCATTGAGCCCACTCTTAGTTATTCTTCCATTTACACTGAATTCACTTTCCACCACCAAGTCTCTTAGTCTGGGATTTAAACACTAAAGTAATTGTGTTATAGACTGATTCAGACCTATAGACTTTATTTTGAGGAGCTTGGTGTTACCAAACCAAGCTGCAAGCTTTACCATATGTTAAGGGCAAAGGGAAAAAAATATGCTTTCAATAAAACAATAAACCAAAACTCTCCCCACATTATCACAGCACTTTTAATTTTTATATGTTCTCTCTTGGTAATTATATGGAGACATAAATTATGCATGCATCATTTATATAATTGTAATAAAGTATATATTTAATTTTTAAAAAATTGGTGGGCTGGAACACCCTTGATTCTATTCCTCTTTTGAACAGTCTTACTTATACTATTTTAGTTTCTTCCTTCATTACCTTTCTTCAGGATGTGTCCTCAGGCTCATCCCTTCTCGCCTCCAGGCCGTCTTATCGCTTGTCTGGTTTTTCTCCAGTTTGTTCTCTACATGGTGCCAGAATGATCTTTTTGAAGCATAAAAGATTATACTTATCCACAGTTAAACTCCTTCATATCTATGGAAATATGCTTAAATCTTTAACTTACCATAAAAAGCCCTTAATCACATGGGTCTCGCTATCATTCCTCCCCATAAACCATCTACCATTCCTACTCATACACCCTGCACGCCAGCCAGACGTACTTTCCTGTGGATTTTCTGGAGTGTTGCATGCTACTGAAGCCTTCATGCTTTGCTCAGGTTCTTCCCTTTATGGCTTGGGATGCTTCAGAAACATTGCATACCTGCCACAGGCTTTCTTATTCTTTGATGAAAAGTGTGGAGATAAGCTCACTATCACGTGGCGTTTGTGCCATCTTGTTTTGTACCTCTTCATCAAGACTCTGATTGTGACCAATGCTCAGGATTCAGTATATAGTGTGGTAGTTTAGTAGCAAATGTATCCATGCGTAGATATCAACTAGTTATTGATACAATGTTCTCATTTTAGTTTGTATTTAAATGAAACTGAAAGAACTCTATGAATCAATGTACAGAGCATCCTGTGTCTTAGATATTAGAGCCATCTGGCTGTGACCCTTATTATCTCTGAATAGCCAGAGTGGATTCTTTTGTTTGATTGACTAGGGGGATATACCACCTATCTATTGTCATAATAATGCTGTGTGACAAGTAGCCACAAATATTTAGTGGCAAAGAACAATACATGCTTATGGCTCACTGTCTGGGGTCATCTGTGTGTTGGCCAGGGGCTTTGCTGATCTGAACTGGGTTTGATCACATTTCTAGGGGTTGGAAGTCTGTTGGCTTATGTAGATTGGTCTTATCTGGAAATGACTGGATGACTCAGCTCTGCTCTGCATGTCTCTCCTCCTCCAAAAGACTAGCACAGGTATGTTCTCTCCATAATGGTGGAAGGACAAGAAAGCAAGCAGACACATGAGATCTTGAGGCCTTGGCTCAGAACTTGCATACTATCTCTCTGTCTCACTTTATTGGCTAAAGCAAACAGCGTGGTTGAGTCCTTGGTGTTGGAGGATGCTAAAAATGTATATGGAAAAAAGGCACCATTATAGGGATGAGAGACGAATTGGAATCATTCTGCAATCTACTACAGCAACTTTCTCTTTCTTTCCTCAGGACTACAAGTGTACCACTCTTGAAGCTTTGTCTTCTCTCAAATAAAAAAACTTCCCAGATAAAGACTGACATATCCTAAGTCAAAGTTAAGTGGGTAGCTCCCAATTATGTTGGAACATGTTGCCTTTGAATTTTTCAAAATATTTAACTCAATTTTTCTACTCATATATTAGAAAGTGAGTATATGTAGAAATATATATGTGCAACTAGGATGCTGAGAAGCAAAACTCATGGCAATATAATAATGCAACTTCATTTTTGTCTCTTGTTGTTTCTTTAAGATATACATAGTGTGGGTAAATTTCTTCCGCCCCTAGAGGAAAACCATCAGACAAAATTTCTCACCAGAAAAATGTAACAGAATATTGAGGTGTCTTAAACCATTGATTAAATATTAAATCCAAGGTATTAATCAAAACTGTGTCTCAAGTATTCACAGTGATAAGAGCATAGGAAAAAGCATGCCTGAATTTTATCATCTTCAAACCTCTTCCTGCTCTGTGGACTAGATTTTTAAAAATTTTTATTTTTTTATTATTTATTTATTTATTGAGGTCATATAGGTTTATAACATTATATAAATTTCAGGTGTGTGTCATTGTATTTCGACTTCTGTCTAGACTGCGTCATATTCACCAGCAAATGTCTAGTTTCCTTCCATCACCATACATACGTACTCCTTTACCCCTTTTGCCCTTCCCCGATCCCCTTCACTTCTGGTAACCACCAATCTGTTCTCCATATTGATTTTTCCCAACAGTAAATTCATGGACTCTTTGGATATGGCCATTGCTGGGGAATGTTCTCTTGAAATTCTTTGACCAAGGCAAAACCATTTCTATCATGGTAATGACTTGTGATTCCTTCCTCAGCCTTTAGGAATCGAAAATTTATCTACAGCTTCTTGTTGTGTCTTCACGTGACCCTCTTAGACAGGTGACCCAATGAAGGCTCTTTCCCATATGTCCCTTATCTGGTTTACATAGAACACACATCCTTTTCTTAGCAAATTCTAAGAGTGCAGGCAAATCCCAAAACATCCACCTCCAACCTGCTGCCCAGGATGCTTTTGTTTTCTGAAGTCTCTATCAGGACCAGCTCTCTCTATCTCTGCTTGCAGCAAGAGGTACTCAAGCTTTCCCAGTCATTCCACAAAATCTCCCCTCACCAAGTTTGAAGTAAAGAAGGGAGAAATCCCTCTCCCTTTGTGGTTTAGGGGTGAGAACTCACAGCATATCAACAGAAACTTCTAGGAAATATCTCTATAAATGTCTCTCTTACTTTCCCTTCTCAACCCTTTATATTCTCAAAGTGTGTGATGGAATCCATGAATTCTGGGCTTGGGTTTCAGTGATAATCTTTGAAAAATCTAAATTTTAGCCTAGCACCTTAATGTCTTTTAGGTCTATTTCACTTTTGTGATTTAGTAGAAAATTGAATTTTTTGATCTTTTTGCATGTACAAGTCCCCACTTAGACCTAGCCTGTTTTTTGGCAAGGTTCTTTGAAAAATGGCCCATCCATCTCCTTCCCACTCGAAGTAGAGAGAAATTTTGGGTAAGGGAGACACTACTGTGGGTTGCTCCAGTAGGAAACTCCCAAGTGATCATGACTAATCATCTCAAGAAGGCAGCAGAGCGGAATCAGCAGTTGGTGGCTTATTGTGCTGCCTATTCTTTTCCCCAGCATCTTCTCATTTTCTTGTAAACTTAATTTGTCTCTATATTCCTAGTTCTAGGAAGATAATACACTACTTAACTCTATGTATAAATAGAGTTCATAGAAGAAGTTGAGGACATGTGCAAATGGAAGCTCTTAAGTTCCTTTCAATCCCTAAGAAAAAGCATGCTCCTGGTGTTAATAACATGATGACTCACCATCCAAGTGCTTTATAAAGTTGAAAAGTGGGTAATCAAAGTTTTATCATTGATAAACAGTGACTATCATGGAATTCAAACTTTTGGATCTCACATGGTTTTAAGTATCGAGCCTTAGGCCTTTCAAATGAGAAAGTTTGCATTGAAGACCAAAGTGGAAAGAATCATAGTGTAGTCTTTAAAGTCGTCGTTATATCACACTTGAGAGATGACTGCAGAATACCAGCCTCTGGGCAGTTCCTTTAATTTTTAATTGGTTAAAATGTCCAAAACATAGCTTGGGTCTCTTATAGGACAAAGTGGCCTGGGGATGCTGAAGCCATTCTGCAGGAAATCTGTGTGCCTCCCATAAAATGAACTGGCTTGCTCTGAACTACATACTTTGTAGTTGAAACGTTTAGTGTCCTGTGGTTCTTGAACAAATATCCTAGGATGCCAGAATGATGGCTCCATTTTATGGATCTCATAATTTTGGAGAGGAGTAGCAGAACTGAGGTGAAAGAAAAACTACCAACCAAACAGATATCTTATATTGTGCTTTAAAAAGAAAGAAGAATACACGGCAAATGTGTTTATTTTCATCATTGTGTTTGTTGTTAGCTGATACTTATCTGGCAATCCTAGTTTTCTTCTACAGTTATGTTTGCTGTTACCAAAAATCTATTTGCACCAGCAGCCTTCACTCATGTCAAACATATCCTTTCTGTTCAGTATCACATTCTTTACATCCTTCCTATATGAATCCCTCAAGTGAATATGGACATCCAAGACATTGGACACCTTCTGGAACTTTCATAGGTACAGAGTCTCAGGAAACTGAGGATAAGAGGGATACCTGATTTCCATATTTCATTAGTTTCATCTATGGATCTGTGGTTTATCATAACTTAACTACAACAAGAACCTCCCAACTGATCTCGTTAGGTTCAATCTTTTCTTTCTTTTATTTCTGCCATGAACATCATCAAATTAATGTTATTCAGTAATGATCATCATGTGATTCACCTAAATTTTTTAGGTCTCTAATGCCACTTTAGTTTTTCATTCTTGCCGTCACCTACCATCACATTTTTATATTCCTCTAGTTCTGCACAACAGCCAAACTGATCTATTCACAATCCTCTGAATATTTTTTTTTGGCTCTATGTTCTTCATATCTTCCCAGCACCCCAAATTATCTTTCTTTTGCTGCCAAACAAGAAGTCCAGTTTAAACTCCACCTCCCGTGTGACGTCTTTCATCACTTCTTACATTTACTTCCATGGTTTTATATTTATACACTGCAATATAATGTATTAAATAAAATCTGTTGAGATCCACAGCTTTGTTTTCAAAGCTTTGAAGACATGTGAGAAAGCACAAATCCATGCAATAATTGCTGTAGATACTAAAAAAGGACCCAAAGACTTGCAAACACACTCTTCTTAGGTAATATTTTATGATTCTAGGTTATCTTTATATAAATTAATATTGGTGCCCCTTGCTTCCCTCTAGACTGGTTTCTAATTCAGGGCATTTTTCCACCTACCAAAAGTAGAACATTTCAGATATATCCTTTATGATTTGGAGAGGCACTGTTATACAGTCACGCATTGCTTAACAACAGGGATACGTTTTGACAAATGCATCGTTAGGCGATTTCATGGTGTGTGAACATCATAGGGTGTACTTACACAAACCTAGATGGGATAGCCTACTACAAACCTAGGCTATATGGTACTAATCTTCTGGGACCACTGTCGTGTATGTGGTCTGTCATTGACCAAAATGTTGTTATGAGGTGCATGACTGTACTCAGCTGTGTATGTAATGAACCAGATAGAAGAAAAAATGTTAATCTTGAATGACCCTGACTAAATAATCAGTTCTCATTTATCACTATTTTGTCTAAGTGTTGATGTACTCCTTGGCTGGCTGCAGCCCAAAGGTGTTGGTTCTCAAGATGGCACTTGTTAGCTATTAAATTAGGTCACTGCTTCTGCCTGCATAGTTTCTGAAATGTTGTTTACTGCTGCCTTTGCCACTTGGTATTCATTCATCATTTTAAATTTTATAATAATGTCACTCATAGTTTGCTATCTATTTTATATGCTTCTCAGATGCTATGCTTAGATTGCAAGGTCAACAAAGGGAGTGGTTGTGGAAATCACACAAATTGCTGATCACAGTCTTTGTGGCACAAGTGCCTAGCTCCTTGCAAATGCCATCTGTGAAATGAGGGTGTTAGAATAGAATGTCTTTTAAGATGCTTCTCTAGGTTGAGCATTCAGTGAATCATTACATCATTCTAATAACTGAAAGATATGCGAGGGAAGACAACATGCTGAGGGAAGACCAATTTTTTTCTATTCTGTTTGGTTCAAGGTATTTTAGATAGAGCTGTACGTAAGAGGAGAGTACAGTACCAGTTTCAGTGTGATGATCAATTGAAACAATGCATGCAAAGCACTTAGTCAAGTGCTTGAAAAATAATTTATTATTCCTATTATCCTTATCATTTAGATAACCTTTAAAGAAATATTTTTGCAAACTTCACTTAGATTGAGTTTTTGTGGAGGAATAGAGGAAGAAAAGAGCTACCTCAGAGGGTACAATTTTTAAAAACCTTTCTCTGAAATCCAGTTACGTATAATATAACCCGTAGATTGAAAATCACTTTCTGGGAGAACTCTCTCCCTCCCCCATGTAAACCAGGTCTCCCACCATATCATCTAATAAATTTGACACTCTGCCTTCAGTGCACTCTCAAGGTTACAATCATATCCTTGTAGATATTTATTTTGTTATTTTTATTATCTATATCCTCCGGAAAATTTTAATCTTGAAGAGATCACTGTGTGTCTCTGTGTTGTGGCATCCCTATTTCCTGCATTGAGAAAATGCTCAGTAAATATTTGTTATATAAATATTGAATGCGCGAACAAATGCAGAGAAACTTGGAAGCCACCCGATAGTTGAACCATCACTTATCTAGTATCAGATCTGAATTTTAGTCCTGTCTTTAACACTAACTATCCATGTCACCTGAAATAAGCCTCTATAGTCTTAATGTTTTAATAGGAGGGTTTGTGCTAAATCAGTGGTTTGCAACCCTGCTTGTACATTGTAATCCCCTAGAGAGCTTTTTAAAAGCATTTAATTTTAGGCTCCATCCCAATTGAATTAGATTCCCTGTGAGCAGGGCCCTGGCGCTGGTATGTACATATTTTAAGCTTCCCAGATGTTTCTAATGAACATCCAGGTTTGAAAATCACTGTATTAGATTAATGAAATTTCTTCCATTTCCAAGCCTAGGTTATTTTGCCTTCTGAGAAGGCAGGCAGTTCTATTAATTTTTTTGAGCATTTGGAATGATTCTTTGCACATAGCAGGACTGCAATAAATGTTTGTTGTTGCTGAACTAGCAGAGAGTTCTACTAAGGTCATGAATACTAAATGCAGGAGATTAATCTGGTGACTGGAATGATGTGCTCTTCTCTCATTTTATAGTGGGTTCAGGAAAAAAGGCTTTGCAAATTAGATGAAAATAAATTGGAAAATCTCCAGCAATGACAAGTAACTTGTGGTCTCTGTATTGAAGATAATTAGATATTTTCAAATAAAACTAGTCATCACTTAACTGAACTCTTCATATATGCAAGACAGAGTTTTAAGCATTTTTTGTGTACCAAGTAATTGAATCCTAATAACACCTTACAGTAGGTGCTATCATTATCCACATAGTACAGATGAAGCAAATGAGGGACAAAGAGGTTAAGAATCTAGAAAGTGGTAGGTCTAGATTTGAACTCAGTCTTTCTCCAGAAATGGGGCTTATTCACCATTATTCTAGGGCAGTGCAGTTTTACAAAATAACCTAGCCAGAGCGAAGTGACAGCTCATGCATGAAAATCACTTTTAATGATAAATATATGACCTCTGAAGAAGATGGCATTTAAACTCAAATAACTTATTCTTTGTTGTTCAACTGAAGTTTCTACTCTTGACATCATGGGTTGTAAACTACCAAAGTATATTAGTTATCTATTACTATGTAGCAAATTACCCCAAAATGTAGCAACCTAAAACCATACAGATTTATTATCTCTGTTTCTTGGGGTCAGGAATACTGGCATGGTTCAACTGGGTTCTCTGATTCAGGGTTTTTATTAGGCTTTAATTAGGGGTTGACTGGGGCTACAATCTCAAATGAAGACTCAACTGGGGAAGGATCCTTTTCTGTGCTCACTTACACGGTTGTGGGAAAAATTCAGTTCCTTGAGGGATGTTGGACTGGGGTCCTAAGTTCCTAGCTGAGTTGTAGCCCTAGTTCCTTGCCATGTGGCCATCAAGGCATGCATGAAAAAGTCAAGGAGAATGCCAGCAAGGCAAAAGTCTCAGACTTTTATAATTTAATCTCAGAAGTGACATCCCATTTCATTGCTGTGTTCTGTCTATTAGAAGAAAGTCACTAAGCACATCCTACACTCAGAGGGAGAAGATTACATAAGGGTATGAAATACCAGGAGGTGGAGATCATTTGGGAGCCAATTTAGAAGACTGCCTGCTACACAAGGAATTGTCCATGGGGAATGTGCATGTGGCTCTACCTGTAGATCTGCAACACCTGGGTGTTGCATGACCATGGAAACTTTGGTGGCCTGGGTGTGGTAATGGCTTTAACTATGGATGTTGCATATTTCTTGACAAGGTAGACAATTATTTTATGGCTTATAGATTTCATAGCCTCTTATGCATCCAAATGATGACATACTCTGATGTAAAAATTCCACAAAGTAGATGATGCTCCAATATTTCTTATTAGGTTTCTCCTCCTTTAGCCTCAGTTTAGCAGCTCCTAAGGAGCCATGACCACAACCATAATCTCACTCTGTCATACTCTGAAATCAGACTGCCTGAAAGACTTATTCTCAAATAAGTGATGTTGGTTTTTATAATCCCCCGATTGTGTTAGTTAGATCATTTGTCTTCTGCTACATTCACGAGGAAGTGAAACTAAATCGGTTTCGTAGTAAACTTATATAACTAAACAAGCCTGACTTTTTTTTTCGTTAACACACACCAAGAACTTTATAGTCTTTTATATTTTATTGGACCTTGTGATTTCCACAGGGATCTGTTTTTGTGCCACATGAAGGAACTACACTGGATGAAGAAGTTTTATTGCTCCAATCACTCGTACTTTATTTATGTAAATATGTGCTCTCAGAATTAAGGTAAGCCCTGAGTCAGGTTAGTACTTCCCTTTCAACCCACAGCCCATGATAGAATTATTGTCATTGTCATGATTCAGGTTGTTTTCAGATGCAACACAAGATAATGACATTATAGTTCCTCTTCAGCTTCACATGGAAGATGTGTTAGTGTTCATGCCATTCTTTTTTTGTTGTTAAATAAGCACTTTTTTTTTTTGCAGGGAAAGATTCCCCCTGAGCTAATATCTTCCTCTTTTTTTAACATCTTCCTCTTTTTTAACATCTTCCTTCCTTCCATTGCCAATCTTCCTCTTTTTTTTTTCTCCCCAAAGCCCCAGTGCATGGTTGTATATCTAGTTGTAAGTCCTTCCAGTTCTTCTATGGGAGCTGCTACCATAGCCTGGCTACTGACAGATGAGTGGTGTGGTTCCACGACCGGGAAATGAACCCAAGCTGCCGAAGTGGTGAGACCACCAAACTTTAACTGCTAGGCCATTAAGGCTGGCTCTCATGCCATTCGTTTTGGAAGTAATTTTTCATTAAGTCAAAATAGTACAAAAGAGCCATCTACGTGCAATATTTTATAAGAATCTTTAGGTGCTGATCATTTTATGTTTCTCATTCACACGTTTTGGAACTTATTCAGGAAGGGAGCGTGTAGGTGTGAGGTGCTGAGCATTGTGTGAGGCAATTGCAAAAGTTATTTCATGTAAACTTCACAAAGCGCCTATGAGATAGGCATAATAATGTAATTCACAAATAAACAATATGAGGGAATAAATTACAGACCTAGGATCTCGATCCAAATCTTTCTGACTTTGGATCCATGGTAACTTTGTCACCACTTACTACTATGTTGCTTAAATTCTGACTAGCTCTTGATAATTTACCCCTTCTTTTTCATGGACTCAATTTTAATCCCAGCTAACTACAGTAAGACTGTGGTCAAACTATGACAGTCTCTCACCTTGTGCTCTGAAAACGATTATTGAGTTTTTACATTTCTTTTACATTTGTTCAATCTGAGGATTTTAATCTATTCAAACAGCATGAACCAACCAGCCTATTTCTTCCTGAAGAATGATCACGGAAGTATTCTAGTATTGCCAACTCAAATGCTTTAATGATTGTCAAGTTTCAGTATGAGGAAGGACTGATGATGCTTCTTATGACTACCACATGAAGGCTTTTCTTATAAATCCATTTCTGGGGCCAGCCCACCATGGCGTAATGGTTAAGTGCGCACGCTTCGCTGCTGGCAGCCTGGGTTTGGATCCGGGGCGCGCACCGATGCAGCGCTTGTCAGGCCATGCTGTGCCGGTGTCCCATATAAAGTGGAGGAAGATGGGCACAGATGTTAGCCCAGGGCCAGTCTTCCTCAGCAAAAAGAGGAGGATTGGCATGGGTGTTAGCTCAGGGCTGATCTTCCTCACACACACACACAAATAAATATCTGTTTCTGTCCTTCAAACAATTAAGTATATGGTTTGTGTACCATAATATTATTTTCTAGCGGCTAATTGCTGGTATAGAAATCACAATACTGCTTGAATTAGTGACATCCAATGTGATCTGACTCTTCGGTATGGCAGTTAATCTTTGTACCTCTGTAGAAAGTGTGATGTAGAATGTGTGATAACACGGGAAGCTCCACCCAGATCCCACTTCAAGGGAAGACTTGTCCTGGCTCCTGGGCGTCCTGTCAGCAGACAATCTTAGCTTTCAGCTCCTTCAGGGAATGCCTCAGCTGCATAAGGCAGCTTTGCTTCAGGTCACACCTTTTCAGAGATGGCTGATCAAAGTAGGTAGCATAAAGATCCGTCCATTCAGCCCAACTGGGGATGACTCTGAGGTTCCATTTCAGTGCCAGAGCTCCCCGTTGGTGGGCAGTGGCTGTACATCCTGCATTGAAGTTTGACTTCTCCCTCTGTCCAATCTCACTTTCTCCTGCCTCCATTCCAGTTGTTGATCCCAAGGTGGTGCCCTAATGAACATCCTGAACACCAAACTGTGTCTCAGAGTCTGCTTTCCTGCAAACTCAAACCATGATATCTGTTTCAAACCTTTACCACACTCTTGAGACTTTTACATCCTCTTCCCTATATCCAACATATCACACAGTTCATTCTTATAGAATAGCCTTCCTTCAAATTTCACAGAAAGGAGAAAAATTTATGAAAGGATAATTAGTTCAGCTTCCAGACACTGGGCTTATGAATTTAGATGTTCACTCCTTCTTGCCTCCTTTCTTTCTGTCCCAGGGTAAAGATTGTCTTTCTATCCAGGCTCTGGGTCCCAACTTCTCTTGCCCTGTAGGAACTTCTACCCCTCAAGAATCCAACACTCTTTCCCTCACCCATTTCCACAGTAATTTTAACAAGGCCAGACTTCAGCCTTAAAAATCAAAACAAAAATACACAATCTAACTTCTTCTTCTACATAACGTATCATCTCTCTCTTTTTATTAATTTTCTTGAAAGAGAAAAACACACTGGCTGTTCACCTTTTTTTTTTTTTTCATTTCATTTACTCTTCAACTCACTAGTCTTCAGAAACTACTCACTCCAACATTAACAATGATCTCTTTGTGGCAACATGTAGTGGATACTTCTCCATCTTATGTTGCTGACTCTCTTGGCCACTCTGTTAATGTTGTGTCTGGAAATTCTATCCTCCATTCTCTTCTGTAATATGATTATATCTGACTCTTCCTTCTCTTTTCTCCCTCTTAATCTTCTCATTAAATATTATCATTTCCTGTGATTCTGTACTTGGCCCTCTTCTACGACTTTACATAGTCTCTCTGGATAATCTTATCCATGCCCATGGCATCAAATAATACCTGTATGTTGATGATTCTCAAATCAATACCTTTGTCTCAAATGGCTCTTTCTTTCTTTATTATTTATGTATTTTTGTGAGGAGGACTAGCCCTGAGCTAACATCCGTTGCCAATCCTCCCCTTTTTACCCGAGGAAGACTGGCCCTGGGCTAACATCCGTGCCCATCCTCCTCTACTTTATACGGGACGCTGCCACAGCATGGCTTGACAAGCAGTGCATCGGTGCACTCCCGGGATCCGAACCTGCGAACCCGGGGCCGCTGCTGCGGAGTGCGTGCACTTAACCGCTGCACCACCGGGGGGCCCCAAATGGCTCTTTCTTTAATGTGTCTCTCGCTCTCGTCTTTCTTTAATATTCCTCTTTCTTTCTTCTTTGTCTTTTTTTCTTTCTTTGTCTTCCTTCTTTCTTTGTCATCATCATCATCATCATCATCATCACCATCATCACCATCATGTAGCTATGATGTCCATCTGGATGGCCTCAAAGTCAGTGTGCTCTAAATTTAACACATCTGCTAAAAATTTGACCCTCTTCCTGTGTTTCTTATTTCAGTAAAAGGCAATATTTTTCACCCATATGCCTAACCCATAAACTTAGCAATAAATCCTTGATTCTTTCTTCTCCTTACCTTCTTGCCAAGCCCTATGTACTTTGCATAATTAATCTCTCTTAAACCTAGCAACTTTTCTCCATCTCCACTTCTACTATCTGAGTTCACACCCTAATCTCCTTGGAATGAATTATTGCCATAGTAACCTAACTAGTCTCCCAGCCTCAGTTTCAGCCCCAATGAGCTATTCTCTCCCCTGCAGCCAGGATATCTCAAATAGCCCTCAGACTAAAGTGCAAACTCCTTAGCATTGCAAAAACCATTCTTGGCCTGATTTTTAATCCTCCAGTTTTATCTCTCACTTCTCCTTACCATTCTCTATTTCATGGATTTTCTGAATAAATTATAATTCCAGGAGTACCATGAATTTCCCTTACCTCTGGGTCTTTGTGTACGCTGCTTCCTCTGCTGCCATGCTCTATTCCTTCCCATTCCCACTTGGCTAACTCCTACTCATCATTTAAGAGTTAGCTCATGTGTCTCTTTTTCTGAGAAAGCATCACAGTCTTGCATGTCTGGGATGAGTACCCCTTCTACGTGCTCTGTAGTGCTCAATGGACTGCCAATATCAGTTTGGGTAGTCTTGGATCTACTCTCAGTAATCACAGCTTTTCCTCTTCAAGTAGTTTCAGATGTGAAAGAGGTTTGAGAATTGTTTGCCAAGCTCTCTCTGGCACACTAGAACAGATTAAATGGCTCATTAACTTGGGTACATGGGAGGTCAAGTTGTGCATATAGATACTGAATAGTCATGATCTTGTAAAGCTCTAGTCCAGTGGATAGGGCATCTTAATAAGAAATCAAGGTACAGACTGAGATGATGTAGGTAAGCTGTGTCTGTCATACAACGGCAGTTATTTAATTATGGGGAAATTTCTGACTTCATCATCTTCCTTAACTTCAACTAATAATCCTTTTTCAATTACCAATTCAGATGTCTTCATTATTTTCAGGGATACTGAATATCTAGTCATAGGGGTGTACATTGCAATTAAATAGAATTTAGGTCTGCTTTCTAGAGTACTGCAGAAGGAAGTTGATACTTTAACATGGCTATGCACAGCCAGATAAAAGAGAAAATTCTAACATAAAATATATAAGAGCTATTATAATTTGAACACACTTTTTTCTGGATTATTTAAAATCTTTGTGAACTTTGATTAAAGGGCAATAGAATTGTCCATTGCTTATTGATTACTATATAAATATAAATATAAATACACTTGACTTTTATTGAGCACTTTTGTGTGTCAGCCACTGCATGAAGCACTTTACATGTAATAACCTATTTATGTCTCACAGCAACTCTGTGAGGATGGCATATTATCCCCATCTTACAATGAAAAAATGGAAATTTAGAAAAACCAAGTACTTGCCCCAGATCATACAGGTAACTAAACAGCAGAACTGGGATTTAAGGCCAGGTCTGTCTGATTCCAAAGTCTATGCTCTGAAGTAGTTGGCTGAAGTAACCCACGTGTCTTTCACAGTCTTACTGTCATTTGGTTTTCCTATTAATAGACTTTGACATCCTAGCATTGTCATTTTCCAAGACAAATGTGGTGTGCTCCTCTTTCCTGATGTCTTAAAGTCTGTATTTATTCTTGGCTCATAGAATAGATGGTCCCTAAACTCTCTTAGGGGCAGGTATAAGAAGGGAGACCTCATGCTTTGGTCTATTTAGAGGTTGAATATTTGTAGAGACTCTAAATTTGGGACTTGTTCTGAGTGGAATTGTGTCCCTCAAAATAATACGCTGAAGTCCTAGGCCCTGGTAGCTATGAATATGACCTTATTTGGAAATAGGGCCTTTGCGTATGTAATCAAGTTGAGGTCATACTTTATTAGGGTAGGCACTAATCCAATATAACTGGTGTCCTTATAAGAAGAGACACAGAGACACACAGGGAGAGCACATGTGACTACAGAGGCAGAGACTGAAGTGATGCATCTACAAGCCAAGGAATGCCAAAGAGTGCTGGCAACACCAGGAACTGGGAGAAACACATGGAACAGATTCTCCTCTAGAGCCTTCAGAGAGAGCATGGCTCTGCAGACACCTTGATTTTGGACTTCTGATCTCCAGAACCATGAGAGAATCAATTTGTGTTGTTTAATCCACCCAGTTTGTGGTACTTGGCGATGGCAGCCCTAGGAAATGAACACAGGACTCTGTTAACTATCTCTGGCGTTTTAAGTCTGTATATCTTATATACAGACTTATATGTTTACTGTGTTTGGAGGTAAGAATGGGAAGAAAATATATTTTCTCAAGAAAAAGGCAAAGTAAACAAGAAATCACTTTTCATCTCTTCTTCTGCAAGAAGCTACAGATGTTAAGTGACTCAAATTCATCACACATATACTCAGTCATTCCTGGGGTCATAAATCACTTGCAGCTGCAGTGAAGAGAAATTCATGTTGGATTCAAAAGGATATACCTATAGCATAAGAAGCCGTTGAGCTGAATAAACACAAATAAAAGCAATGTTTGCTAGGGAAGATTATGCATTTTTATTGACAAATTGAAAATGTAAGCATTCTAAGACATGGGATACAGGAGAAATAGTTGATATCAGAGTTAAAAATAAATTTGACAGGAGGAGCTGTAATTAGAATGTTGAGATTTGCAATTCAAGTATTCAATTGCATGAGATGCCTGGAAAATCTGATCCATGTGATGGATGTAGGCTGACTCCTGCATTCATGGCAGCCAACAGTGGAGGATTACTTAGCAAAGTAGAGGTGATCACCAGTTGTAAACTGTGGATGAAAAGAAGAGAACTTCTTATCATTTAAAATTGAGCTGATGAATCTCTAGGGAATTGTTTTAAGCTATCCATGTTTTCAATAAAAGCCATAGGACTTATTTCCTCACAGCACAATGGGCTACAGCAGCCATACTGATACCCACCCTAACCATACCCATTGACTTGTCCTAGGCCTCCAAAGTCCCAACAATAGTAATACCCAAGGCCCCATAACCACAACATCCACCACCATGGCCCTCAAAGTAGTTTGTATAATATCTGCAGCATAGAGTCTTGGGAGATGAGGATGTGTTAGGAAGCAAATGATGAGTGTCTAAAGTTTGACTGTTAATGTATGTGGGAGCTTTATATACCACCTAGAGTGGCTGTGGAAAACTCCAGGACTCCAATTTCTAATTCCGAAAAGGAGTTAGTGTCAAAATGATAGCTAATTCTTGTACATATGAATGAAAAAAGTTAAGATGGTGTTGGAATTCTTGTGGCAAAGTTAGAATTCCATGACCAATTAGAAAAAGAAAGATCGAGTTTCAAAAATCTTTGTTTATCCTATAACTCAAAATGAGAAATCCGTAGCCTATATCTGCATTCAGAGATTCATATATAAACGGAACACATTCCTTTCCAGGTCTGGGGAATTCAGCTAACCACAGGAATAGGCCTGCTATCGCCTTTATAGGCAAAGCAGGTGGAATCTCTTTATATCAGTAGAAAGATGAGCATTTTCAAATCCAGTTTTTCTCACACTGCTTCTTAATATCATCTCATGACATCAAGCTGAAAGCAATCATCTGGGGATGTACTGTAATGTTCTTCAGCTGAGAGTGTTGGATTTCATTTTTGTTGAAATACTGTCCCTAAAAATAATGATTCCAGCTTCACATAATACAATTCAGGCATGTTACATTTTTAAAATGCACAGAAAAACAATATGAAGAGAATACAAAATCCAGCATTTCTAAGCTGGGATGTTGGAAATGCATATTCTCTGTAAGAAGCTTGAAGATGCAACTTAAAAACAAAATGATTTCGCCTAAGACCCATCACAAATACTCAGGGATGAGGTCCCATAGAAGCTAGTTACACACACATGTTTTGTTTAGGTCTTGACAATCAAAATGCATAGTTGCCAATGACATTGGGCTGTGCAAAATAATAAGTACCTATGAGTTTACAAGATGACAGGGCTGTCTGAGTTTATGTGGACTTTTCATCATTGCTTACATGGTTGATAGATAAGTGGATGGAAAACAATTCCTCTGTGTGGAAAATATTCAAGTATGAAACAAGACAGTAATAAGATTTCTGTTGTTGTTTTAGGGAACTAATTAGAAAAATTGAGTGATAGGGGAAATAATTTTGAGGATGGATTCCACCTGGAAGTAGCCTCTCTCTGGGGGAAAACACTGTTGTAATCTTTAGAAAGTCTCCATGGCCACAGCAGTAGAGGGGGAGAGAAGACTTCCTTCTAGGCTCCTGTAGCAGGCAATTTTTCAAAGCTTTTCTGAGTGATCATCTTTACATTCCAGGATTGCTCATGGTCAGACAGTCCAAGATAATAGTAATCAGAGTATAAAGAACTATGAAAATCTTGTGAATCAGTGATGACTTAAAACAGAAAGTGCTTGAGAGTGCTTCTATCATTAGTGTCAGAAAGGTTATAAGGCATTGATCAGTTTAATGAGAAGTGACGTGAACAAATTTAAAAGACAGAACATGGCCTTTTGAAGTGGCATGAAGAATGATGAATAGCAGGTGCCCAAAGGAGAAATGAATCTGTAAAGAATTGTCACAATGACCTTTACCCTAGCAACAACTAGTCTAGATGTTCACTAGTTTCTTAGAATATAGAGCCTGAAGTTAACAATGGACCAATACTGCCATAGATCAAGACACTGTTATATTTATACTATGTTTATATTTAAAATAATTGATTAGTGAATTTACTATACTCTGGGTTCTCACCTATATTATTATTATTTTTTCTGGTATATGGTTTTCATGAAGAGATCCAATGTTAGAAATGTAATCAGGTGGACCCCGTTGTTGTTAAGGTCCCTGTGTCCAAGGGAGATAAATCAAGAAGCAATCTAAAATGGTTCTTTTGAATAAGACTGGTTTACATTCGTAAGCATTACATGCAGCACCTCAGAGTATGGTAGGCAGGTTGTACCTTCCTTAGAGTGCCCACCATGTAGCAGAACATGTACCAGAAAGGTGCCCCTACGGGTGCCCACCAAAGAGTACGAGTGGGGCCTGAAATGACCCCATACTGCATTTGCTGGGCTGTGATCTTAGCTTAGGACTATAGGAGCCTGGAGGAAGGGGTCTTGTAGTTTGCACAAAGGCACAATATTGTGCTTCTTCTGGGTTTGTTTTGTTCCATGACAAACCAGCCGATAGTAGCATAAAGAACAACAATCCTTCATGTGGCTCATCTGTAGGCAGCTGGGGCAGCTCAGAGTCTCTCTGGGAGCTTGAGTTACCTGAAGGCTCGTTCACTCACAAGTGTGGTTGTTGATGCGAGCTCTGGGCTGAGGATTCAGCTGTCAGCAGGAACGCTGATACATTGTCTCTCCAAGTTACTGCTTGACTTCCTCACAGCATGGCAGCTGAGTGCCCAAAGGGAGCATCCCAAGAGAGAGTCAGGCATAAGCCACATCGCTTTTTATGACCTAGTCTTAGAAGTCCTACAGTGTCACTGTGCCACATTCTAGTAGTTATGATTGTTAAAAAAGTCAGCCAACTGCTTCGGCAGCCCGGGGTTCGGTTCCCAGGCACAGACCTATACCACTGGTCTGTCAGTGGCCATGCTGTGGTAGCAGCTCACATACAAAAAGAGGAAGATTGGCAGTGGATGTTAGCTCAGGGTGAATCTTCCTCAGCAAAAAAAAAAAAAAAAAATGTCAGCCACGTTTTAACAGAGAGGGACATAGATTTCAGAGTTGCATGGTTTTGGAATACTCTTTGGGTATGGAAGTGTCGTTATGGCCACTTTTGGAAAATATACTCTGTCATAGTCCTGACTATAGGACCATTAATTTAAAAAAATAGTGAGATCATCAAAAGTTAATTGATAGCTTTATCACTCAGGAACCTGGCCAGGAAGAGATGATGTGCTCAAAAGGAGTATTTAAAGAAAGCTTAATAAAGGAAACTGTTTACAAAGGTGTGGGTGGGATTGAGGAAACCCACAAGTAGTGATCAATCACCCAGGACTAGCAACAGTGGGAAGCCACTCCTACATCTGAAGGACCACGGGGAGGGAATGGTTTCCAGAACCTAGTGAGAACCGTAGATGGAAGAGAAGGGTCACATATGGACGTACAGTTTCAGTTCTCTTGGGTCATATGGAAACTGTACAATTAACTTTTTGAGGAACTACCAAACTGTTTTCTAAAGTGATTGTACCAATTTATATAACCAATGTATGAGGCTTCCAATTTCTTCACCTTCTGACCTACATTTGTCATTGCATTTCATTTTAATCATAGACATCCTATTTGATGTGAAGTGGTCTCTCATTGTGGTTTTGATTTGCATTTCCTTAATGTCTAATAATGTTGAGCATCTTTTCACATGCTTATTAAGTATTTGTACATCTTCTTTGAATAACTGTTTATTCAGATCTTTTGTCCACTCTTTAATTGGGTTATTTTTATTGTTGAGTTGTAAGAGTTTTTAGCATATCCTGACTACAAGTTTCTTATGGGATATATGAATTGCAAATATATTCTGCTATCCTGTGGTTTGCCTTTTCGCTCTCTTGATATTGTCCTTTCAAGCAAAAGAGCATCTAATTTTGATGATGTTCAATTTATTTATTTTTTATTTTGTGGCTTGCGCTTTTGGTGTTGTATCTAAGAAATGATCACGAAATCCAAGCTCATGAAGATTAACAGTTATGTTTTCTTCTAAGACATTTACATCTTTAGCTCTAACACTTATATTTTTGATCCATTTTGAGTTAATTCTTGATATGGTGTGAGATATGAGATAGGGTCCAACTTCATCCTTTTGCATGTGACTATCCAGTTGTTTAAGTACCATTTATTGAAAAGCCTATTCTTTCTCTTGCCACTCTTGTCCTAAGTCAACTGAGCATAAATGTAAGGGATTGTCTTACCTCATCCAAGCATCGAAAGTCTAAAGTCCAAAGTCTTATCTAAATATCATCTAAATCGGATATGAGTGATATGCAAGGTATGATTTATCCTTAGGCAAATTCCTCTCTAGCTCTGAATGTGTGAAAACGAACAAGTTATGTGCTTCTAAAATATAACGATGGGACAGACATAAGATAGACATTCCCATTCTGAAAGGGAGAAATAGGAAAGAAGGAAGTGGTAACAAGTTCCAAATAGGTCCAAATCCTAATAGGGCAAATAACATTAAACCTTAAGGTTGGAGAATAATCCTCTTTGGCTCAGTGTTCTGCGCTCTGGACTCCCTAGGTGGTGGTCCTGCTTCCAAAACTCTCCCAGGCTGGAGTTGCTGCACTGTGACTTTGGGTGCCCTGCCCCCATGGATCCACTGGCTGCAGCCCCTACTTCAGCTTTCTGCAGGGGTCTTTTCCTTGATACACTAGGTGGGGGCGTTTGGGACCACCTGAACTAGAGAGGAACTAGCTCTGCCCTCCCATCCCAGGCCCTTGCACTATGGGCCTGGTATAGGATGGGCAGCCCTGATGATCTCTGAATCATCTTTGGGTTCATTTTTCCATTATCTTGAAGAATAACACCTGGCTTCTGTTGAGATGGCTGATCCATACTAATCTCCTTATCAAATAGTTGTTTGGCCATACCCTTAGTGTTTTCATTTTTTGGGGTATGGATAGGCTGAGGATTTTCCAGATCTTTAGTTCTGCTTCCCTTTAGCTTAACAATTCTTCTTTTAAGTAATTTCTCTCCTCTCACATCTTACTATAAGCAGTCAGGAGGAACCAAGCCACCCCTTTAACACTTTGCTTAGAAATCTCTTCAGCCAAATATCCTATTTTATTGCTTGCAAGTTCTACCTTCTATGAAACACAAGAACACAAACACAATTCAGCCAAGTTCTTTGCCACTTTATAAGTTTCCTCCAGTTTCCAATAAGATGTTCCTCATTTCTGTCTGAGACCTCACAGAATAACCTTCACTATCCACATTTCTACCAACATTCTGTTCCTAATTACTTAAGTATTATCCAAGAAGACAGAAGCTTTCTCTACAACTCTCCTTTCTGAGCTTTTGGCAGAAGGGGTAAGAGCTTTCCGGGTTCTCTTTTATAATGGCACTAATATCATTCATGAGGGCTCCATCATTCTGAACTAATCACCCCCCAAAGGCCCCACCATCACACTAGAGGTTAGGATTTTGATATATGAATTTTTCAGGGACATAAAGCTTCATTCCATAGCATTCTGCTTCATACCTTCAATAGGCTTTTCTCTTTTGCCCAAATGTCTCTCTTTCTCTTTGTCCAGATATCTGCATCCATATATATCCGTCATTTGACTGGTTACCTCATCTGGAAAGACTTTTTTTTTTTTTTTTGCTGAGGAAGATAAGCCCTGAGCTAACACCTGTGCCAAACTTCCTCCACTTTACATGTTGGTTGCTGCCACGGCATGGTTGATGAGTGGTGTAGGTCTGTGCCCGGGATCTGAACCTGTGAACCCAGGCTGCTGAAGCAGAATGTGCTGAACTTTAACCACCATGCCACAGGTCCAGCCCCTCTGGAAAGACATTTTTAACTTAGGCTAATTTGGATAACTCTTTTTTCTGATAGATTCCTATGAAGTTTTTAATTTTATTCCTCTAATGTCCTGATAACTCACTTGTCTCTATGGGTGGGGTGAGTTCTCGACAAGTGTGTCCCAGCACACTGTATACTGCCTATCCTGTACAAATATATTGACAAATTTTACTTTCTATAAAACATTTACTATCACCTTAACTAAGAATATCTCTTGATCTAGTCATTTCTATTAGATGGACTATTGAGTTGTCAAATGTGCCACAAACACAAAAATAGTGAATACTAATGGGCTAGAATGTTCTTAATGCCCTTATAGGCCAGGTGACCTTCTAATAATCTTTTGAGAGCCACGTCCCTGTTAAACCTATAATGACATCCCAAGAAATGTTGATCTCTATTTTAATTGGTTTCCGCTGTGCACACTACTCTTTTGCCACCTAACACACATATTTGCAATCATTTGTTTATATATCTGCCTCTGAAGGGCAGAAGGCAGGATCATGTCCTATTCATCCTTCTGATCTATACTCTAGTACTGGGTCAGGCACGGTGAAGAGGCAGTAAAAATATATTAAATAAAATGAATGAGTTAATCAAGTAAGTACAATTTTATAATAGTCAAAGAAGATGATAGAATATTCACATACACTTGAAATCCCAGGAACAATAAATTACGATTGCCCAAGTTATTATATTCTTGGTCAATCATATACAAATTAAAATTACTTTTTATAGTTTATTATATATTTTTAAGTTTTATCTAGATGATATGATGATGGTAGACTATAAGGGAATTGAATTCCACTTGTTGACGTAAAGTTTGATTAAGTAGAAGTGGAATAAACTGCTTCTCAGAGTTTTTGAAAACCAAACAGCTGATATTTAATCCCAGTTCAGCAAGACATTCACATTTCATTATCTAAAATCAGATGCATTACATATGGCACCAGACCTTGGCACAAACAATTGACCTCATCCTTTTTCTTTCTCGTAGGGCGAACGGCTTGAAATCTCAAAATTATTTATGGCCATTTTCTATTTGCCATTCCCATGCCCTCTCGCATCTGAGTCCTGCTAATTTATCTTCTATGTCTGTCCGTTCTTCTTGTGATTCATATTTTCACAGCCTCTGCTTCAATAAAAACATATTGGCTCTCAGAGCAATCCCTTAATTATTCTCCAACTTCATATTTCTTTATTCCATGATGCATTCCACAAAGCCATAAGCTATTTAATCTTCCTAAGAGAATAAAACCAAACCAAAATAACAAACAAAAAAAATTTCACTGCTTTTACCACTGTCTTGCTCAAAAATTCCATCGCGCTTCGTCTACCCTCTCTTTATCTTTTGGCCGTATAATATCCAATAACTAAGGCCTCCAATAAAAACACACTAGCCCATCTTTCTCAACCGAGCTCTCATTAACTTCTTTTCTCAAATCCTCAGTTTTATAGTCCTGAGAACATGCCTTGTGCAGTCTCACACGCGAGGTTTTGTTCATTTCGTCTCGTTGATGAATGTTCTCTCCTCTTGCCATGTTTTATAAATTTTTCATCATAAAACATTTAGTCAGCTGAAAAATAGAAGAATATGCACCTTTTTATTCATCACCTAATTTGAACAATCATTAACCTTTTAATATATTTGGTCATAATTTTTGGTTGAAATAATTTAAAATAGATCACAGGTATGATATTTCATAATTCAAAACATTTCAATATGCACCTCTAAAAACTAAGCGTGTGTTGTTACTTTATCATAATAGCATTATCACACCTAACAATAGCAACAATAGTTCCCATGTATCAAGTAACTCAGCAGTCAAATTTTCCTGTTTGTTTAAAAAAGGCATTTTAATGTTTTTTTTAAATCCAGGACTCAAATAAGTCCCACATGTTGAATTTACTTATGTCTTTTAATTCCCTTCAAATTCAGAAGAGCTCTTCTTTTTTATACTATTGACTTGTTGAAGAAATCAGATCAGTTGCTCCATAGAATACTTGACAATCTGAATTTGTCTATTTGTTTACTCATGATGTTGTTTAACTTGTTTCTTTAAATCATGTATTTTGTATAAATTGTAGATGAGACCTTAGGTCTCGGCTTGATGCAGGTTTAATGCTTTGGCAGGGATACTTCAGGTGAGGCAGGGTATTCATTGTGCACATACTGCCCAGTTGTTCTAAACCTCTTTTAATCTAAATAATTCTCATTCCTCCAATTCTGTTCCTGGTCCCTCGATAAATTCTATGAAGCATCACATTCCTCACTAGAGTTCATTGATTTCCCCCCTCCTCTGAACACCTGTGGCATTTATGGTCTATAATACATTACAACACTTCCCATTTACTTTTGTGCTATGCTATATACCATTTTGAAGTACATTTTCTATTTTGTGTTAAATTCATCTGTTCAAATGTGTTGTAGGTCCTAGTAGTCAATTCCCACACACCGTGTTTTGCCCCATGGCAATGAAGATATTGTAGGTTTTCATCACATATATATATTTTATGATTTTTATAGTTGACTCCACAGGGACTTATCCATGTATTTTTCATCTTTTAAAGAAAAAAGTTAAATATAGAAGTATTCTTTGTTTATGCCACTTGTATTATATAGAGGAACAAAACACAGCAAGAGTGAAGGAAACACCAGTAATATCCTCAGTAATGAGGATAATTGTAGGTCCTAAGACCACGCACACAGACCATGCAAGGACTGAGACCACGTATGTAGACCACACTCAATGAATATTTGTCCCCCCAAAATGAACGAATGCTTGATTTGTTCATACTGTGAAAAATATTGTATGTCAAGAATGTTTTTTAAATTGAATAAATTGATTACTGCTTGTTATAGCAGCTAGAAGTCTCTTTAAGTAGTTCACTCTAACAATTTTCTATAGTAAAGATATTCCACAAAGAGTTGTCTGTAAAGACATCTGCAACGAAGTACCTAGAATACACTTTGAAGCATATACAGTTTTCAACAGCTGTTGACGTAGTCCATCTCCTTCCTCTGCGTATCCAGGGAATACCATGGAAAGATTAAGTTAGCTGAAGATCCCTGGGTGGTTTTTTCCCCCACTTGCTATCCAGAGCTTTTCCTTATATTCTTCTTTTGGTCTCTATCAGATTTTATAGAAAAAAACTAATAACATGTATCAACTCTGGTCATTTAGGGCTCCAGAATATGGAAGTGTTTTAGTCAGTAAATGAAACTGCTATCTCCCCTGACTAACAACGCTGGGCAGCTCCTCAGAGGACTTTATGTGGCATCACATTTTGTTTTTGGTAGCTGTATATAAATTCAAATTATTATGTTTTGTTTCCTAAAATAATCTTGGGCCTCATTATCTGCCATTGTGGCATGGTGAAATAGTTGCTAATAAAGGCAAGAAATCTTTCCTGGGACTAAAATCTAGTAGATTTGTTAAGAATCTATGCTTACTTTGTCATTATGTTTCTCCTTGCCTCATTTGTTTGGATTTTATGACTATTATGGTAAAAGTTATTTGGAGGGCTATGCACAAGTATCCCTTTCTCTTCAAGATATGTAAACAGGGTATACTAAATGTAAATAAATTAAAGATAGAATGCCGACAGCTTATAGACAAATGTTAAAATCTTCTGTAGTAAACACTGGAAAAGAAATTGGAAATCAAGTAAAAGTTAAGTAAAGCCGTGCTTTCTAAAACTTCTTTCAATTCTATGGGTCCGTGATTCAGTTTTCTGTCATCTGAAGCATCCTTTCAGTTTTTAAATGTTTTCTTCATTTGATGTTATCTTTATTCACAAGATCATGTGTGCTGGTAATAATAAGTGAAGCAATACAAATATGTGCAAAGGTGAAGCTAATTATCTCCTGCCCTACCGCCCACACATATTGCTCTCTTCAGGGCACCTTCCCTCACTTTCTCCTGCCTCATATGTCCATTTGCAACTTTGTCTCTACTCATAGACAAAGTGCAACGTTATGCACACATGGGGTTTTGTGGTCTCAAACAAGAAAGAATCAAACTATACATACTGGGTGCTTGCCTTTGTATCCTGATATGTATTATGGATATGTTATAAGTCAATAGATATCCCTATGCACATTACATATCACACACATAAATATAAGTATATAAATGATATATTCTTCATTCTAGGAATTTTTTAAAGCACAGTTTCTGTTCTTCTTTATTTCTTGCCTTCGGTTAGCCCCTTACCTTCTCCCATCCCCACCCACTCACTCAACACTACCCATCAGCTTTCTACCACTACCCAGCCAGATAACCATATGCTAAGTTATCTAGCATATTTCTCTTTCTCTTTCCCATTCAATATATTCATACATATACCTATAGATATCTCATATATACATATAAATATTTCATGTATATATATACACACACACAGATATAGATAAATACTTTATTCAATGTTTTAATTAAGTTTTGAGCTGTTGTCTTGTTAGAGCTACAGATCTGCTGATCTTTTTGCAGTGCCTTTTGGTCCATACAGGGAATTGGAATAAAATCTCTCTGTTTAGGAATCAAACATGACTTAGTTCCACAAGTATTTAGGATTTTAAGGCTGTTAAAAGGGACTGGAAAAAATTCAGTGTTCTGGCCATCATTACATTTCTTTTCCATCTAGATAAGTCTAACATTTTTGCCATTGCCTTCTACCACTGGGCCAGAAATTTTGCTCCGTGCTGTCATATATTACTGTAATTTCCTTCACAGACCTTTTTCAACCTGACATCAGGATCACAACTTTAGCAAAAATGTCCCCTCTGAAACCCAATGGTGCTATATTTTCAAACTATCAGAAATTTTAAGCCTTCCTGCTACAATTTGGCTTATAGATTCTGCATGATGTATCAATCATAATGACATTCTCATCCACTTCCATGCAATGCAGACCAATAACTCTGTAACTCCGAGGTAAATAAGCAAATAATGAATTAACATAGCACAGCATTTGAGGTCAACATGTGGATCTAGAGAATGATGATGGTTTCCAATTCACTCACCTGGTTTTGTTGGGATGGTGAGCCTCTGAGACTTGACTGTATATCACCTACTGAGATGCCAGCATACAAGAGTTAAAAAAGAGTTTTCATAAACTGTCTCTGAGTAGAACATATAAAGAATTATTCAGCAGACTATTTAAGTAGATATCTTATAATTCACTGTAAATGGGCACTCTATAAGGAGTAAGGCATAGCTGCTAATAGATCCCAAATGTTAGTCCTTAGAGCTTCATCAAGTAGAAAAAAAATTCAGCTTATTTGCAAACCCTTGGGATTTTGTGGTTCAGCTTGTTCAAGTGGTCAGAGTTGGACCCATCAACCTTAAGCAGAGCCTGGGTTTTCTTTGGTAATCTTGTGGGTGGAGTTTGGGGTCCATTCCCAGACATGGGGGGCTGGAGAGGCTCTTCTCTATATAATCACTAAAGCTCTGGTTTTTTATCGTAATTGCCTTTATAATGTTCTGTCATCGCCTCTTTTTTATTTTTTTTCTCCGTTGTTTTTATTTATTCATTTTTTTTAAATTTTTGTTTATTGCAGTAACATTGGTTTATAACATTGTATAAATTTCAGGTGTACATCATTATACTTCTATTTCTGCATAGATTACATCATGTTCACCACTCAAATGCCAATTACAACCCATCACCACACACATGTGCCGAATTATCCCTTTCGCCCTCCTCCGTCCCCCCTTCCCCTCTGGTAACCACCAATCCAATACCTGTCTCTATGTGTTTGTTTATTGTTGTTATTATCTACTACTTAATGAAGGAAATCATACAGTATTTGACCTTCTCCCTCTGACTTATTTCACTTTGCATAATACCCTCAATGTCCATCCATGTTGTCACAAATAGCTGGATTTCATCGTTTCTTATGGCTGAGTAGCATTCCATTGTGTATATATACCACATCTTCTTCATCCATTCGTCCCTTGATGGGCACTTAGGTTGCTTCCAAGTCTTGGCTATTGTGAATGAAGCTGCAATGAACACAGGGGTGCATGTATCTTTATGCATTGGTGTTTTCAAGTTCTTTGGATAAATACTCAGCAGTGGAATAGCTGGATCATATGGTAGTTCTATCCTTGATTTTTTGAGGACTCTCCATACTGTTTTCCATAGTGGCTGCACCAGTTTGCACTCCCACCAGCAGTGTATGAGAGTTCCCTTCTCTCCACATCCTCTCCAACACATGTTGTTTCTTGTCTTGTTGATTATAGCCATTCTGATGGGCGAGAGGTGATATCTCATTGTAGTTTTGATTTGTATTTCCCTGATAGTTAATGATTTTGAACATCTTTTCATGTGTCTGTTGGCTATCTGTATATCTTCTTTGGAGAAATGTCTGTTCAGGTCTTTTGCCCATTTTTTAATTGAGTTGTTAGTTTTTTTGTTGGTGAGATGCATGAGTTCTTTATATATTTTGGAGATTAAGCCCTTATCAGATGTATGGTTTGCAAATATCTTCTCCCAATTGTTAGGTTGTCTTTTCGTTTTGTTGATGGTTTCCTTTGCTGTGCAGAAGCTTTTTAGTTTGATGTAGTCCCATTTGTTTATTTTTTCTATTGTTTCTCTTGTCCAGTCAGACATGGTGCTTGAAAATATGTTGCTAAGACCGATGTCGAAGAGTGTACTGCCTATGTTTTCTTCTAGAAGTTTCATAGTTTCAGGTCTTACACTCAAGTCTTTAACCCATTTTGAGTTAATTTTTGTGTATGGGGTAAGGTAAGGGTCTACTTTCATTTTTTTGCACGTGGCTGTCCAGTTTTCCCAACACCATTTGTTGAAGAGACTTTCTTTTCTCCACTGTATGTTCTTGGCTCCTTTGTCAAAGATTAGCTGTCCATAGATGTGTGCGTTTATTTCTGGGCTTTCGATTCTATTCCATTGATCTGTGTATCTGTTTTTGTGCCAGTACCATGCTGTTTTGGTTACTATAGCTTTGTAGTATATTTTGAAATCAGGGAGTGTGATACCTCCAGCTTTGTTCTTTTTTCTCAGGATTCCTTTAGCTATTCAGGGTCTTTTGTTGTTCCATATAAATTTTAGGATTCTTTGTTCTATTTCTGTGAAAAATGTAGTTGGAAATTTGATAGGGATTGCATTGAATCTATAGATTGCTTTAGGAAGTAGGGACATCTTAACTATGTTAATTCTTCCAATCCAAGAGCATGGACTGTCTTTCCATTTCTTTGTGTCTTCTTCAATTTCTTTCAGCAATGTTTTATAGTTTTCAGAGTACAGATCTTTCACCTCTTTGGTTAAGTTTATTCTTAGGTATTTTATTCTTTTTGTTGCAATTGTAAATGGGATTGTATTCTTAATTTCTCTTTCTGCTACTTCGTTGTTAGTGTATAGAAGTGCAACTGATTTTTGTATGTTGATTTTGTATCCTGCAACTTTACCGTATTCGTTTATTACTTCTAAAAGTTTTTTGGTGGATTCTTTAGGGTTTTCTATATATAAAATCATGTCATCTGCAAATAGTGACAGTTTCACTTCTTCCTTTCCAATTTGGGTCCCTTTTATTTCTCTTTCTTGCCTGATTGCTCTGGCTAGGACTTCCAGTACTATGTTAAATAGGAGTGGTGAGAGTGGGCATCCTTGTCAGGTTCCTGTTCTTAGAGAGATAGCTTTCAGTTTTTCACCATTGAGGATGATATTAGCTGTGGGTTTGTCATATACGGCCTTTATCATGTTGAGGTACTTTCCTTCTATACCCATTTTATTCAGAGTTTTTATCATAAATGGATGCTGTATATTGTCAAATACTTCCTTGCATCTATTGAGATGATCATGTGATTTTTATTCTTCATTTTTTTAATGTGGTGTATAACGTTGATTGATTTGCGAATGTTGACCCATCCCTGCATCTCTGGAATAAATCCCACTTGATCATGGTGTATAATCTTTTTAATGTATTGTTGTATGCGATTTGCTAGTATTTTGTTGAGGATTTTTGCATCGATGTTCATCAGTGATATTGGCCTGTAATTTTCTTTTATGTGTTGTCCTTGTCTGGTTTTGGTATCAGGGTAATGTTGGCTTCATAGAATGAATTAGGGAGTTTCCCCCCTCCTCAATTTTTTGGAAGAGTTTGAGAAGGATAGGTATTAAGTCTTCTTTGAATGTTTGGTAAAATTCAGCAGGGAAGCCGTCTGGTCCTGGAGTTTTATTTTTGGGCAGGTTTTTGATTACTGTTTCCATCTCCTTACGGCTGATTGGTCTATTCAAATTCTCAACATCTTCTTGATCCAGTTTTGGAAGGTATATGAATCTAAGAATTTATCCATTTCTTCCAGATTGTCGAATTGGTTGGCATATAGCTTTTCATAGTATTCTCTTATAATCTTTTGTATTTCTGAGGTGTCTGTTGTAACTTCTCCTCTTTCATTTCTGATTTTACTTATTTGTGCCTTCTCTCTTTTTTTCTTGTTGAGTCTAGCTAAAGGTTTGTCAATTTTGTTGATCTTTTCAAAGAACCAGCTCTTGGTTTTATTAATTTTTTCTATTATTTTTTTAGTCTCTATTTCATTTATTTCTGCTCTGATTTTTATTATTCCCCTTCTTCTACTGATTTTGGGCTGTTTGTTCTTCTTTTTCCAGTTCCTTTATGTGCATTTTTAGATTGTTTATTTTAGATTTTTCTTGTTTGTTGAAATAGGCCGGTATTGCTATAAACTTTCCTCACACAACAGCTTTTGCTGTATCCCACAAATTCTGGCATGTCGTATTTTCATTTTCATTGGTCTCCAGGTATTTTTTGATTTCTTCTTTGATTCTTTCATTGACCCAGTCGTCGTTCAGTAGCATTTTGTTTAATCTCCATGTATTTTTGGCTTTTCTGATTTTCTTCATACAGTTGATTTCTAGTTTCATAGCGTTGCGGTCAGAAAAGATGGTTGGTAATTTTTCAATCTTCTTAAATTTATGGAGACTTGTTTTGTGGCCTAATATGTGGTCAATCCTGGAGAATGTTCCATGTGCATTTGAAAAGAACGTGTATTCTTCGGTTTTTGGATGGAATGCTCTGTATATATCTACTAGGTCCATCTGTTCTAGTGTATCATTTAAGGCCAATGTTTCCTTAATGGTCTTCTGTTTGGATGATCTATCCATTGGTGTAAGTGGAGTGTTAAAATCCCCTACTATTATTATGTTACTGTCTATTTCTGTTTTTATGTCTGTTAATAATTGCTTTATATATTTAGGTGCACCTACATTGGGTGCGTAGATATTTACAAGTGTTTTATCCTCTTGTTGGATTGTTCCCTTGATCATTATGTAATGCCCTTCTTTGTCTCTTTTTACAGTTTTTGTTTTAAAGTCTGTTTTGTCTGATACGAATACTGCTACCCCAGCTTTCTTTTCATTGCCATTTGTGTAGAGTATCTTTTCCATCCCTTCACTTTCAGTTTGTGAGTGTCTTTAGGTCTGAAGTGTGTCTCTTGTATGCAGCATATACATGGGTCTTGTTTTTTTATCCAGTCAGCCACCCTATGCCTTTTACTTGGAGCATTTAGTCCATCAACGTTTAAAGTAGCTATTGATAAGTATGTACTTACTGCTATTTTAACTTTTTTTTTTCTCAGTGTTTTAGTAGTCCTTCTCTGTTCTTTTCTTCTTCTGTACAGAATTGATGGTCTCTTTAGTTTAACCCCTGTCTGAAAGCTGTACTCTTTACCTCCCCTCCTCCCTCCTTTTATGTTTTTGATATCATATCTAACCTCTTTTTTGTGCCTTTGTATCCATTACCCTCTTATCATGGAAATAGATAACTTTTCCTATTTGTAGTCCTCTCTTTTCCCCTTAAATCAGTCCCTTTAACATTTCTTGTAGCACTGGTTTCTTGGTGACAAACTCCTTTAATTTTGCTTGTCTGGGAAATTTTTGATCTCTCCTTCCAGTGTGAGTGATAACCTTGCTGGGTAGAGTATTCTTGGCTGTAAGTTTTTTCCTTTTAGCATTTTAAATATATCATGCCATTCTCTTCTAGCCTGTAAGTTTTTTCCTTTTAGCATTTTAAATATATCATGCCATTCTCTTCTAGCCTGTAAGGTTTCTGCTGAGAAGTCAGCTGATAGACTTATGGGGTTTCCTTTGTACGTAACTTGACTTTCTCTTGCTGCTTTTAGGTTTCTTTCTTTATCTTTAATTCTGGACATTTTGATTATGATGTGTCTCGGTGTGGGCCTCTTTGGGTTTATGTTGTTTGGGGCTCTCTGTGATTCCTGTATGTGGATGTCTGTTTCCTTCCTTAGGTTAAGGAAGTTTTCATCTATTATTTCTTGAAATAGATTCTCTGCCCCCTTGTCTCGCTCTACTCCTTCCGGGACACCTATAACATGTATGTTAGTGAGCTTGATGTTGTCCCAGAGGTCCCTTAGACTGTCCTCACTCTTTTTAATTCTTTTCTCTTTTACCTGTTCAGCTTGGGTAATTTCTTCTAGTCTTTCATCCAGCTCACAGATCCGTTCTTCTGTATCCTCTACTCTGCTTTTGAGTCCCTCTAGTGAATTTTTCAATTCCGGTATTGTATTCTTCATTTCTGATTGGTTCTTTTTTATATCTTCCATTTCTTTGTTGACATTCTCACTGAGTTCATCTATTCTTCTCCCCAGATCAGTGAGCATCCTTAACACTCTTAGTTTGAACTCTCGGTTAGCTTGCTCATTTCTGTTTCACTTAGTTCCTTTTCTGGGGTTTTGTCCTGTTCCCTTACTTGGAACGTATTTCTTTGCCTCCTCATTTTGCCTCTTTCCCTGTGCTTGTATCTACGTATTAGGTAGGTCAGTTACGTCTCCTGTTCTTGGATAGGTGACCTTATGTAAGTGATGGCTTAGAAGGCCTGCAGTGTGCTTCCCTCAGTTCTCAATGTTCCAGGGGTGACCCCTATGTGGGCTACATGTGTCCTTCTGTAGTGGCCTGTTTGCTCTCCCTGTAGGTGCCCAGGGAGGCTGAGTTATGCTCCTGGCCTGCTGTTGTAATGCTCAGCTTCTTGTAGCTGTTGTGGGCCCTTCAGTCTCTTTATCAGGTGTGAGGAGCCCCAGCACAGCTGGCTTCAAGTTCTAATACCACATTTGGGTTGCAGTATTTCTTTTAAGTGAGTAGGCCCCCAGCATGGCAGGTTGTTAGGCTCAGGGGCTTACAATTGCTATAAGCCTCCAGCCTTTAGGTCTCTTGTCAGCTCTCTGAGGATTGCAGCTGGGTGGGGCTGGCCTCAGGCACAGGGCAACCCAATTGTTTCAGGCTTTGGATGGTGGGGCTAACCCCCTGTGTGGGTCTTTGAGAAGCACAAATCTTCTGCAGCTGACAAGCCCCACCACCCACAGGTCCACACACATAGTCAACACAGTCCTGCCCCGTGTGCGCGCCCTGACCTCCCAACGCGGACCCAGTCTCTCTTTAGCGGAAGCCCCACACACTCCACCACTGGCCCACACTCTCCACCGGCACCTTGTGTGTGCCCTGCCCCGCTGAAGTAGGCTCAGTTGCCAGGCTGCAGAGAATCCAGTCACCAATCTATGCAGGCCCTCAAGTTGCCTGAGGGCTTGTTGTTTGGTGGGGCCAGTCTCTAGGGAGGGCTGCCTGCCCTGGCTGAGCTGGATTAAATCGGTGCTCTAGCGGGTGGGGCAGACCCTGGGCTAGCAGGCCCCAGGGAGAACTCCAATGGCGTCTGTGTCAGCACGCCCACAGCAGGGCACAACAATGGCCGCCGCCACTGTCCCAGTCCCTGGAGAGGTCACACCTCTCATCGAGATGCACACAGGGCCTATTAAGTTAGTCTCCTTTCACCAAAGCACTGTGCACCTTTCTTTCTGGTGACTTTAGGTTGCTTTCTGAAACCGGTGAGTTTGCATGTGGACCCTTTTAGAGCCGGTTTTAATTTCTTTGTGAACCAGCTTTTCTGGGGGTACTCCCCAATGTTTTAGTAGCAGGCAAAGTCAGATATTTTGCCACTTGTCTCGATTGTGCTGGGTTCACAAAATGCCCACAACGGGGGTGCTCCCTGTCTCAGGGCCCCGCTCCTCCAGGGAGGGCTGCGTACCTGTGGGCTGCTCCCGGGCAGCCGTGACGCTGGCGGCTTGTGAAGGCGGCGTTTTTCCTCTCCAGATGGGAGTTTCTGTCTCTTCTACCTCAGTTAGGATTGTCCGTTGTTGCAGGAGTTCCTCTTATCCAGTTTTCAGTTCTGTCTCAAGGGTAATTTTTCCATGAGTAGTTGTAAATTGTATGTGTCCACGGGAGGAGGTGAGTTCAGAGTCTGCCTAGGCCGCCATCTTGACTTCTCTCCCTCTTAGCGTTGTTTTGATTTGCATTTCCCTGATGATTAGTGGTGTTGAACATCTTTTCATGTGCCTATTGGCCATCTGTATATCTTTTTTGGAGAAGTGTCTGTTCATTTCCTCTGCCCATTTTTTGATTGGATTGTTTGTTTTTTTGTTGTTCAGTTGTGAGAGTTCTTTATATATTATGGAGATCTACCCCTTGTCAGATGTATGTTTTGCAAATATTCTCTCTCAGCTGGTGGGTTGTCTGTTCATCTTGATTCTGGTTTCGTTTGTCTTGTAGAAGCTCTTTAATCTGATAAAGTCCCACTTGTTTATTTTTTCTTTAGTTTCCCTAATCTGGGTAGGCAGTTCATCCGAAAAGATTCCTTTATGACCAATGTCAGATAGTGTGTTGCCTATATTTTCTTCTATGAGTTTTATAGTTTCAGGTCTCACCTTCAGGTCTTTGATCCATTTTGAGTTAATTTTTGTGAAGGGCAATAGCAGATGGTCCACTTTCATTCTTTTGCATGTGGCTGTCCAGTTTTCCCAACACCATTTATTGAAGAGACTTTCCTTTCTCCATTGTATGTTCTTAGCTCCTTTGTCAAAAATTAGCTGTCCGTATATGTGTGGTTTTATTTCTGGGCTTTCAATTCTGTTCCATTGATCTGTGTGTCTGTTTTTGTACCAGTACCATGTTTTGTTTTGTTTTTTATTGGTATTCATTCTGCTTGGTGTTCTCTGAGTTCCTGGATCTATAATTTGGTGTTTGTTACTAATATTCAAAAGTTCTCAGCCATCATTATTTGAAATAGTTCATCTATTCTCTTTTTATCTGCTCTCTGGTAATCTACTTCTGTGTTACACATTTTGAAATTGTCCCACTGCATTTGAATGTTTTTTCTTTTTTCATTTTTCTTTTGTTTTTACATTTCAGTTTTGGAAGTTTCTTTTGACCTATCTTTAAGCTCACTCATTCTTTCCTTGACCATGTCCAGTCTACTAATGGGCCTATCAAAGATATTCTTCATTTCAGTTACAGTACTTTTGATTTGTAGCACTTCCTTTGGTTTTTTCTTAGTCTTCTATCTCTATACTTACATTACTGATTTATTCTTACATGTTGTCTACTTTTCCCATTAGAGCTCATAACACATTAATCAGTTATTTAAAATTCTCTACTGGATAATTTCAGCTTGTGTCCTATCTGAGTCTGGTTCAGATGATTGATATTTCCTCAAAGGTTTTTATTTTCTTGCCTTTGTCACAACTTCTAATTTTTTATTGAACATTGGACATGTGATGTAGGATAATAGGAATTGAGGTAAATAGGTCTTTGGAGACAAAATCAGCAGTTGCTTATTTACTTTTCATTTCCTAATATAAATAAGACAATCAATTATAAAAGAGAACTAAATTACCTGAAGAACAATTTATTATGAAGAATATATTATGGATCTTTGTACTAATAAAGCATGTTATGATCAACAGTTTTATAACATATGCGTACCATGGGTTATTATGCTTAAAAATAAAATTTATTGGGGGCCAGCCTGGTGGCATAGTGGTTAAGTTCGCATGCTCCACTTCGGCGGCCTGGGGCTGGCAGGTTCGGCTCTTGGGCGCAGACCCACGCACTGATTATCAAGCCACACTGCTGCAGGTGTCCCACAAACAAAACAGAGGAAATGGGCACGGATGTTAGCTCAGGGCCAATCTTCCTCAGCAAAAAGGGGAGGATTGGCAGCAGATGTTAGCTCAGGGCTAATCTTCCTCACCAAAAAATAAATAAATAAATAAATAAATAAATAAATAAATAAAATTTATTAATTTAGGATAGGTTAATTTAAACTTATTAAAATATATGTAATGAGAGGCTTTAAGGGTAGAAATGTGTAGCTTTGTGGGATTAGGGTCATTGTGTATATTATGTTACTAGACAAAGAATATACTCTATTAATAGATCTAGAAGCTTATAATATATCAGTAATGATGTCACTCTTAACATGGGCCTGTGGACATTGTGCAAGGACATTTGATTGTGCAAGGACTAGGATTGAATGTCCTTACAATCCCCAAAGAATAATTAAGTAGATAGTTTAACTTTTCTTACTGAAATGCTGAAGCATGATTTTTTCCGTAGTCCAAGGCAAACTAAGTTCTGGTATTGTGTCTATTGCTGAATTGTCCCTTTCTAACTGGATACATGTTTTCAGTTCCTAATGTACTGCCAGCCACCTTTGCCTGTCTATGAAAATTAATCAAACAACATATGTGACTATAGATATGGTTTTCAAACATAGCACAGGGAAATTGGCATTTCAAATTCCTGTAGTAGATTTAGGGAAAGAGCTAGAATTAGAGGGAAAAATATGTCATTTTCATGTATTTGAAAGAGAATTTGGAAATACAAAATTTAGCTGCCACTGATAAAAGCGAGAAAGCTGCGGTCCAGTTTGCCCAGACCTTGGTTTTCCAGGATGGTAACCAGGAGTCTGTCCTTAGAGAATCTCACAGATGTAAAGGACAGCTGGCCCACTCTGCATGTAGCCAGGAGATAAAGAATAGGTCAAATGTTTTGTTTTTAACTGAAGAGGGGTAGCCAGAAGAATGTGAATCATTCAGTGACACAGCTTGAATAATACATTCCAGCTCTGGGGAGACAGAAAAATTCTATAGCCTGAGGCATCTGAAATGTTTGAGAGAAAAAGGGATTGTAGTTTTACTAATTATGAAGCTTAACCTGACAAGGTGTGGAGAGAAGCAGAAGCTATGAATATATATATGAAACCAGAAAACAACAAATTTTACAAAGGTTACATGAAAAAGAGCAAGAAAGGTAATGCAACGACTTATATGCACACTCCAACTCACAACATATATAAATACACAAGTGTTAGACATAAATTAATATGAATGACAATAGATAGCATTATCAATGGAAAGTTTATTGAAAAGTAAACACATGACAGTTGTTGGGTTCAGATGTTAGCAAAAAGAAAATAGTATTACCATAACAAAGGGAACTATCTTTAACATGTGAGATAGCCCAGAGGAATTTGGTCAACTGAGATGGAGGCATGCCAAATCTAAACTTATTTTTCCATGTATCCTAGTATATGTTTGCCATTGAGTCACAATGGATTTACCAAAATGAAGAACCCTGGAAGCAGAATCAGTGGATCAAAGGAAGAGGAAATTCAGGCTGAGCTACTCAGAAAGATCCTTCCTACAACCCATAGGACCAGTATCTGCCACAGCAAGATGGGAGGCAGCAGCCATATCCATACCCACCTGTCTTAGTCTGGGCTGCTATGACAAAATACCACAGACTGGAAGTTTAAATAACAAAGATTTTTTTCTCACAGTTCTGGAGGCTGGAAAGTCCAAGATCAAAGTGCTGGGAGATTTGGTGTCTGATGAGGACCCACTTTCTGGGTAACAGACAATTGTCTTCTCCCTGTGTCCTCACGTGGACAAAAGGAGTGAGGGAGCTCACCAGGGTCTCTTTTATAAGGACACTAATCCTATTCATGAGGGTTCTTAATCACGTCCCAAAGGCCCCACCTCCTAATATCATCACATTGAGGGCTAAGATTTCAATCTATGAATTTATGGGAGACACACATGTTCAGTCTATAGCACTGCCATAGCCAAGATAACCACAACCATAGCCACAGCCCCATCCGTAGCCACAGCTCAGGCCACCAAATCTGCAGCACAGACTAAGATAGTAACTGCCATAGTAGCACATGGTGCCAAGACTAGAAGGTTCAGTTGAGGGATAAGGACCTGATGTCCTCAGTCTAAATGTCACCATTGACCTTTTATACACCCTTCATGGTGGGTGGGGAAAACCACAGGCAGTGTGTTTACCTTATATTTTAAATTAACTTTCTTTATTCCAGCTCTTGTTTCTTAAGGCAAAGAAGGCCCTCATAGCCAGGATTTCTCTGTCATGTAATAATTCACACAGTCATATCATGTCTTTAATAAGAAATTCATATTCTATTTCCAAAAGCCATTCTCACTCTAAATTTAATTACTTTGAGGTATAGGAACAATTTCATGTAACTTTTCTTCAAAAAGTTTGTTTTTGCTAATAATCATTTTCATAATCAGAATACAGTTTGAGAATAGAAAGGATAGGTGGGTGCAAGGAATGGGGGTGTTACCTGAAGCCACAAGTCTGCCAATTCTCTGTTCTCTTTTCTCAGGAGAAAATAAAGTTTTTATCCTCCCAAAATAATCCTAGTTGTGATTTGTGATCGACAGGCTGAATCTATATCCCTAGTGTTACAAAGCCATCTCTTAATTCGTGTTCAATATTGTGAACTATTGGGTAAGTTTGACCTTGACTATATTTGGATGAGTTTACTATTATACAAAAAATTTAGAATTTGTGTATAAGTATGTTTTCTTAATATATGTTGGTTTGTTCTCCTCACATGGAATATAATTTCTTATGGAGTAAAACTGACCGTGCTTGAAACTTCCTCTGTTACAATGATGTAAAACCCCACTGTCCTTGGGAAGATACTGCAAAGGGCTTAGTCCAAAAATCCCAGTTTAGCTATCCGGTTCCAGTCCTTTGCTAGAAATCCAGTTGACCTGGGAGTGCTGCAGAACCTGTCCACATAGTGTTTGGAAAATGACAGAGTCCATGCAAAACAAGGTGAAGTCTTGGGCTTGCTCAGCCATCATATTGGATGGGAGGTGCTTCATGCAGGTGGAAAGAAATTCTTCCTTTTGGACAGACCAAATCTTCACTGAGAGGAGCTCCAAGATTTTCATTAAAACGAATGTTTATGTCTAAGAGATGCTGTGCTCTTTACTAACACTAGTGGGAGAAGGAAGAGATGTCTGTGTGAAGAGAGGGGAGCCCAGCAGTCTTTCTAACTGAGAGAAACACAGAAATGAGGCAATATGCATGCAATATCACTCAAGGATTATGTCACATACAAATGTGAAGATGAATTAATAAAAGCAGTTTGAACATACACCCAGAAGTATTTTTATTTTTTTCCATTTTGAAGTTGTTCATACTGATCTCTGATTTTCCTATTGGTTTAACCTCAGAGAGCAATCAGCATGTTTCCATACCATCGTTATTCTATTCATGATCATAGGAAGGTTGTGGGAAGGACACAGGAAGGTCGTGAGGGAGTCTGCACTTTCTACTGCTGCTGCACCCAAGTTATCTCCAACACCACCAGAAATACGGTTTATATCACCCTTTGGACGTTGACACTTGGAGGTGGGTTTGTGTGTGTATGTATATGTGAATAATGCTTCTTTTTCACATGCTCCTAATTGAAAATATATGGAAGTTCCAGTGAAAAGTTAAAAACATTTAATAAGAATTAATTAATTTATCCGTTCAACAAATATTTGTTGGAGGCCTCCAACGTGATGATCTTTAAGGAAGTGAATTATACGACTTTAGGTAACATTATTTTCTTATTCGTAGGATGAGGATAAGGTAACTGTGCAAGGGCATTTGAGGAAGTTTCAGCATCCTAAGTTCAAAAATATAATAGGGTATGATTTAACTGGCTGCTATGACAATGAAACTTACAAAGAATTTCTCTGGAACATACAAATATTCTATGTTTTATAAATATATAACAGATTTTTCCAATTATTAATAGAAATTTGCAGTTTAAAAAACGGTAGTTAGTGATGTCTAATGGTTCGTCAGATAGTTATCATTGTTTTGTAATTTCAAAAAACCCATTGTCTCTATACATACCTTTTGGATAAAATGTTTCAATTTCTTATAAGTAATATAAATATAATTAAAGTTCCATTTCACATTGTTCCAGTTTTCTGGGTTTGAGGGAAAAGTAGGGTCAGTAAAAAAATTATTTTATAACTACAAAAAAAAAGTGGAAACTACCCAATGTCAGAGCTGATGGTATAAGAGGGAAGATCTTCGTCCAATTTGCTGAATCCTGTTGTGCTGAAATGGTAAGAAGATAACTTTTTCTGGGGTACTTTTGGACAAGAGTGTCAGGTGGATGCACCAAAAATGTAGCCACAGCCATGGTAGACTTTCTGATCTCTTTTGGGTGAGAAATTTTTCATGAAAAAGAAACCAAGAAAATGTGGAAGAAAAAAATTACATCTACAGAAGTACAGTACTAAATGATGAGTCCAACAGTGTGGTATTGGAAGACAGCCAAAGACAGAAGCTAGGGCCGGCTCCGTGGCTTGGCGGTTGAGTGCGCGCGCTCTGATGCTGGCGGCCTGGGTTCGGATCCCGGGCGCGCCCCGAGGCACCACATCTCCGTCCAACCTGAGGCCGAGTCCCGCGTACAGCAACTAGAAGGATGTGAACCTACGACATACAACTGTCTACTGGGGCTTTGGGGGGAAAAAATGAATTAAAAAAAAAAAAAAAAAAAAACAAAGACAGAAGCTAAAAGAGCTCGTTTTTTCTTTTTTTAATTTATTTTTAATTTTTTTATTAAGGCAATTTTTTTAGAGCAGTTTTAGTTTCACAGTTAAATTGAGAATAAGGTACAGAGATTTCTCATATATGGCCTGCCCCCATACATGCATAGCCTCCCCCATTATCAAGAGTCCTCACCAAAGTAGTGCATTTGTTTCAACCGATGAACCCACACTGATGCATCATAATCACCAAAAGTCCCTGGTTTCATTACAGTTCAATCTTGGTGTTGTACATTGTATGAATTTGGACAAATGTATAATGACATATATCCACCATTACGGTATCATAAAGAGTAGTTTCACTGTCTTAAAAAGGCTGTGAGCTCCACTGATTCATACCCCTCCGTGCCCCAATCCCTGGCAACCACTGATCTTTTTAATTTTTTTAATTTAATTTTATTTTTTTCCCCCCCAAAGACCCAGCAGACAGTTGTATGTCACGGCTGTACATCCCTCCAGCTGCTGTATGTGGGACGCGGCCTCAGCATGGCGGGAGAAGCGGCGCGTCAGTGCGCGCCCGGGATCGAACCCGGGCCGCCAGCAGCAGAGCGCGCGCACTTAACCACCAAGCCACGGGGCCGGCCCACCACTGATCTTTTTACTGTCTCCATAGTTTTGTCTTTTCCAGAATGTCATATAATTGGAATCATACAGTATGCAGCCTTTTAATATTGGCTTTTTTAACTTAGCAATCTGCATTTAAGTTTCCTCCCTGTCTTTTCGTGGCTTGATAGCTCATTTCTTCTTAGCACTGAATAATATCCCATTGTCTGGATATGTCACAGTTTATCCATCCACCTGCTGAAGGTCATCTTGGTTGCTTTTAAGTTTTGGCAATTATGAATAAAACTTCTATAAACATCCATGTGCAGGTTTTTGTGTGGACATAAGTTTTCAACTACTTTGGGTAGACGCCAAGGAGTGTGATTACTAGAGCCTATGGTAAGAGTATGTTTACTTTTTAAGAAACTGCCAAACTGTCTTCCAAAGGGGCTGGACCATTTTGCATTCCCACCAGTAATGACTGAGAGTTCCTGTTGTTCCACATCCTCATCAGCGTTTGATGTTGTCAGTGTTCTGGATTTGGGCCATTCTAATAGGTGTATTGTGCAAATTTTAATTTGCATTTCCCTGATGACATATGATGTGGAGCATCTTTTTATATGCTTATTTGCCATCTGTATATCTTCTTTGGTGGAGTGTTTGTTAAGATGTTTGGCCCATTTTAAAATCAGATTGTTTGTTTTCTTATTGTTGAGTTTTTAGAGTTCTTTGTGTATTTTTGATAACAGTTCTTTAGCTGATGGGTCTTTTGCAAATATTTTCTCCCAGTCTATGACTTGTTTTCCCTTGATATTTGTTATCTCTTGATATTATCTTTCAGCGCAGAAGTTTTTAATTTTAATGAAATACAGCTTAGCAATTATTTCTTTTATGGATCATGCCTACGGGATTGTATCCAAAAAGTCATGGCCATATCTGAGACCTAGGTTTTCTCCTATGTTAACTTTTAGGAGTTTTATAGGTTTGCATTTTACATTTAGGTTTGTGATCCAGTTTGAGTAAATTTTTGTGAAGGATGTTAGGTCTGTTTCTACATTTGTATTTTTGCACGTGAATGTCCAGTTGTTTCAGCACCATTTTTTTTACTGTTTGTAATCACTTTATTAATAAATATTTTCTTATAAATAACTATTTAGATAAAGTTAGGAATAGTTTCTCCACAATTCACACTGGCCTGATATTTTTTGATCCATATGCTGCTGGGGAATGTGAATATTCACCATTCCATAAAGTTTCACAAGGAGGCTTCTCACAAGTATATCGGTTAAAATCATATTGTAATTTATATTCTTATGCTATTATATAAGAAGCTACAAAATATTTCTTAATAGTTTTATGAAATGCTTTACCTTGGAATTATCTAACTTTCATTTACGTATACAGTTATTATCTTTGCTCCATTGTATTGCTTTTGCTCTTTTGTCAGAGATCACTTAACTATAATTATATGGGTCTATTTCTGGGCTCTCTATTCTGTTCCATTGATCTATTTGTCTATTCTTTCACCAATACTATACTGTCTTGATGACTGTAGCTTCATAGTAAGTCTTGAAGTTAGGTAGTGTCAGTCCTCCAACTTTGTTCTTCTTTTTCAATATTGTATTCCCTACTTTGGATTTTTTACCTCTCCAGATGAACTTTATAATCAGTTTGTCTATATCCACAAAATATCTTGCTTGGATTTTGATTGGGATTGCAGTGAATCTGAAGATCAAGCTGGAAAGAACTGACATATTGACAATATGGAGTCTTCCTATCCATGAACATGGAATATCTCTTCATTTATTTAGTTTTCTTTGATTTCATTCATCAGAGTTTTGTAGTTTCCCTCTTATGGATCTTATACATATGTTGTTAGATTTATACCTAACTATTTCATTTTTTTGGATACTAATGTAATTGGTATTATGTTTTAAATGTCAAATTCCACTTGTTCATTGCTGGTATATAAGAAAGCAATTGACATTTGTATATTAACCTTGTATCTGGCAACCTTACTGTAATTGCTTATTAGTTCCAAGAGGTTTTTTGTCAATCTTTTTCAGATTTTCTACATAGATGATCATGTCAACTGTGAACACAGACAGTTTTATTTCTTCCTTCCTAATATGTATACCTTTTATTTCCCTTTTTTTCATCTTATTGCATTAACTAGAACTTCCAGTACAATGTTGAAAAGGAGTGATGAAAGGGAGCATCCATACCTTGTACCTGATCTTAATGGGAAAGCTTCAAGCGTCTCTCAGTTAAATATGATGTTATCTGCAGGATTTTGGGAATATTCTTTACCAAGTTTAGGAAGTTCTCCTCTATTCCTAGTTGACAGAGTTTTTATTATGAATCCAAACTGGATTTTGTCAAATGCTTTTTATGCATCTGTTGATATGATCAGGTTATTTTTCTTCTTTAGCCTGTTGATGTGACAGATTACATTACTTTATTTTTGAATGTTGAACCAGCCTTGCACATCTGGAATAAATCCTCCTTGGTTGTGGTTTATAATTATTTTTATACATTGTTTGATTTGATAATATTTTGTTGAGGATTAAGAGTTTCTGATTTTGTTAATAGTTTTTATTTAAAAAAAATAGAAGATGAGGCAGGTCTTTAGCCTGATCAGACATGAATGGATGAGTGGCTGCAAATTGGCATGAATGCATAGGTTTTACAGGTGTTGTTAAAAATACCTGGTGGTTAGGCCTACCACTTGCCTGAGTTCTGGCCAAGAGGACCTTCAGTTCTGAGTCCTGTCTTTTAAAGAGTTCTGGACCTCCTCCTGCACATGCTTCTCCCTAGGGAGTGAAGAATATATGGGACCAAAGGGATAGACTCACAAGGAGTTGATGATCTTTACCTGAAGATAGTCCTATTGTGCCTGTTACCCTGGAATTCCCTGCCAAGTGGCCCTGAGCTTGCTTGAATCCAAGGTCTTATTGCTGTTTCTCATGGGCCCCATTACTAAGCTGAGCTTCTCTAGGGCCAAGGACAGCCAGGTGATGAATGTTTGTGGGGGGGTGTTGATGCGTTGCTCCGTTGTTCACCTAAGTCCACCCAATGCCCTATGGACTCCGAGATGGAGCCAGATGTGGAAGGAGAAGGTGCAGATTGTAGGCCACAGACCTACACTTTTAAATTTTGGTGCAGAACTCCAAGGAGTCTGAAAATTTCAAGTTAGAACTTTGCCTTATGGATCATTATGAAGTTTATCAAGGTAGAATAATAAACATATAGGTCATATTTAATATGACATTTTGCTAGTTGAAACATTGAGTACATATTTTAGACTATAAGTTTGATATATTTAGATGTATGGTATGTAGGCCACAATTTGTACTTTTGCCCTGATTACTGGATGGACACTTGTCTTTTTAGGCATAACCTAAAGCTCAAGACAGCACCAAAGGTGACAGATTTTGTTTTCTTTCTCTCACCATTGCCATCTGTGTCTCTCTGTTTCTGTTGTTCTCTATTATTCTTTCTCTTTTTTCCTCTCTCTCTCTTCTATTACACACCACACATACACACATACAAAATTGTGAGAAAACACTAGATGCAATGTGAAATAGAGTTTATTGAAAAAGAAACTAAGATTTTTTTTACATACATTTGAAAACCAGAATTAATAAGGAAATGGTGGAAATGCAATATTAAAGCAAAAGCATGTTTTAAAAATACAAAATCTGAGGTATTCCAGGTGATTTTGATCAATAAAGATGCCATGTCAAATCTGAACTGTGTTTTTCCTGGGAGCCTAAGATGGGTTTACTATGCATTAAAGATATAATAGAAATTCTAAGGTCATTGATGGTGGCAATAGGATGAGTCCAATGGGCTGAGTGGCTCTAGAAGTTTCATAGTAGAACCCATAGGACGAGTATCTGCCACAGCAAGGCGAGCAGTAGTAGCCATATCCATACCTGCCATAGCCAAAACCTATGCCACCATAACCACAGCCCAGACCACCGTAATAGTTGCTGTAGTAGCACATGGTGTTCAGAGTGGAAGGTTCAGTTGAGGAGTAGGGAATTACTCTTCTTAGTTTAAATGTTATCATCTGCCCAGGGCCTTTTATACTCTGTCAGTGGTGGGTAGGGCAAGCCGCAGGCATTGCTGACCTCATAATTTAGAATAACTTCCACTAGAAAAATTTACTGAATCTTTTGTTTACTTAGGAAATGAGAGTTCCTCAGATGTAAGATTGTTTTGCTATTATATCGTGTTCCATAATTAAATCCTGTGATTTAATAAGACATTCTTATTTTCTTTTGAAAAGCAATTACTCTGTGTGTGATTAATTTAAGGTTGATTATCAGTTTATCATTTCTCTCCACTCCCAAGTTACACTACATCTGAAAGCCCAGGGACCACATTTCCCAAGATGCCTTGCGAAATAAAATTCTTTGTGAAGTTCCCTCAATGAGAGAGACTTCAATGAGATTTAGGAGGCATTAAGAGGCATTAGGAGGCATTAGAAGGCATTAGGGGCCCTCTTAAATCTTTTGCTTCACTAGACAAAGCGAGGGCCCACATTACCAAGCTTGCTTTGCTTTTATGTCGGAATGACTTTGATCAAATCACGTGCTTTTAGAGATCTTTTCCCCTTATTTTTATTGCCCATGCTTACCTATATTTATTTAGTTGAATTGATGTGTCCTGTCCTGACTACTTGGTGTGACGTAAAGCATACGGTCCTTCCTCCAAGTTTTGGTGTGTTGGCTTGTTTGTTTTCTAAAAATAACTGCAATTTCTCAAAAGGCAGTCTAAGAATTTAGAGTTTACATTACGTGGCTTTGTATGTGGAAGTGACAAGATAACTGAACTGGACAAAAGTTATCATTTCTGTAGGGTGGAAACACTGGGTTTTAGGGTATAAGTGTGTTTAGCATTTTTAGATGCTGCCAAACAGTTTTCCATATGGGTTGTGCCAAATAACACGCCCACCAGTAGTTTTGTGAGTTCTAGTTGTTGCACATTCTCAAAATCACTTGGTATTTTCAGTGTCTCTAATTCTGGCCATTCTGGTGGATATGCAGTGCTATTTCATTGTAGTTATAATTTGCATTTTCTTGATCTAATGAAGTTGGTCATCTTTTGTTATTGTCTGCTATAAAATGCTTGTCCATGTTTTTGGCCATTTTTAATTGTTTTATGTCTTTGCCTAGTGATTTGTATGTATTTTTATTTACGTTGTACAAATCTTTTTTTTTTTTTTTTTTGTGAGGAAGATCAGCCTTGTGCTAACATCTGCCAATCCTCCTCTTTTTTTGCTGAGGAAGACTGGCCCTGGGCTAACATCCGTGCCCATCTTCCTCCACTTTATATCGGATACCGCCACAGCATGGCTTGCCAAGCGGTGCGTTCGTGCATGCCTGGGATCCGAACTGGTGAACCCTGGGCCACCGCAGCGGAGCGCAGCACTTAACTGCTTGCGCCACTGGGCCGGCCCCTGTACAAATCCTTTTTAAAACATGTGTATTGTAAATATTTTCTCCCTATCAGTGGCTTTTCCATTCTCTTAAAAATAAAAGTCTTTAATTTTGATGAAATCTAATTTGCTAATTTTTTTTTAGAGCTAGTGTTCTTTATATCATGTTTAAGAAATCTGTTTTATATATGTATACTGGTGAATTATTAGTATTTTTAGCGTGTATTCAAAAATAATTTTATTAATTAATCTATTTTTAACTGAAGGGGGTTTTACCAAACACAATGATCTATGTAAATCACACATCTTTACTCTTTAGAGAGATCAAAAGTTTGAATAAGGGACAGAAAATATCTGAGCATTGAATTTTATATTGCTGTTGAAAAGTTTTCTGTCTTATCTGACAAACAATATCGTCTTACCCAGCATTATTATCATTTTACTATCCAGACTCGCTAGATGCCTGTCTGCATATCTGTAAGGACTCCTGTTTTCTCCAAGTGCCCTTAAATGAAATAGACACACCCAAACATACACTTATAAATAGTAGAGAAATGAATATAAATGCAAAGCATTTTGCAGTGAAAGAGAAAGTTTATTGAAACATAAACTTAAAACCTTTTTCATGTCAGAGTGGTTAAGTTAAAATGAAGGAAGGGAACAACAAAAGACCTCGAATAGCTAAAGGAATCCTAAGAAAAAAGAACAAAGCTGGAGGTATCACACTCCCTGATTTCAAAATATACTACAAAGCTGTAGTAACCAAAACAGCATGGTACTGGCACAAAAACAGACACACAGATCAATGGAATAGAATCGAAAGCCCAGAAATAAACCCACACATCTATGGACAGCTAATCTTTGACAAAGGAGCCAAGCACATACAATGGGGAAAAGAAAGTCTCTTCAACAAATGGTGTTGGGAAAACTGGATAGCCACATGCAAAAAAATGAAAGTAGACCCTTACCTTACACCATACACAAAAATTAACTCCAAATGGGTTAAAGACTTGAATGTAAGACCTGAAACTGTGATACTTCTAGAAGAAAACGTAGGCAGTACGCTCTTTGACATCAGTCTTAGCAACATCTTCTCAAACACCACGTCTGACCGGGCAAGAGAAACAATAGAAAAAATAAACAAATGGGACTACATCAAACTAAAAAGCTTCTGCACAGCAAAGGAAACCATCAACAAAACAAAAAGACAACCTAACAATTGGGAGAAGATATTTGCAAACCATACTTCTGATAAGGCTTAATCTCCAAAATATATAAAGAACTCATGCATCTCACCAACAAAAAAACTACCAACCCAATTAAAAAATGGGCAAAAGACCTGAACAGACATTTCTCCAAAGAAGATATACAGATGGCCAACAGACACATGAAAAGATGTTCAAAATCACTAATTATCAGGGAAATGCAAATCAAAACTACAATGAGATATCACCTCATGCCCGTCAGAATGGCTATAATTAACAAGACAGGAAACAACATGTGTTGGAGAGGATGTGGAGAGAAGGGAACTCTCATACACTGCTGGTGGGAGTGCAAACTGGTGCAGCCACTATGGAAAACAGTATGGAGATTCCTCAAAAAATCAAGGATAGAACTACCATATGATCCAGCCATCCCACTGCTGGGTATTTACCCAAAGAACTTGAAAACACCAATTTGTAAAGGTACATGCACCCATGTGTTCATTGCAGCGTTATTCACAATAGCCAAGACTTGGAAGCAACCTAAGCGCCCATCAAGGGACGAATGGATAAAGAAGCTGTGGTATATATACACAATGGAATACTACTCAGCCATAAGAAATGATGAAATCCAGCCATTTGTGACATCATGGATGGATATTGAGGGTATAATGCAAAGTGAAATAAGTCAGAGGGAGAAGGTCAAATACTGTATGATTTCCTTCATTAAGTAGTAGATAATAACAACAATAAACAAACACATAGGGACAGAGATTGGATTGGTGGTTACCAGAGGGGAAGGGGGGAGGGAGGAGGGTGAAAGGGATAATTCGGTACATGTGTGTGGTGATGGGTTGTAATTAGTATTTTGGTGGTGAACATGATGTAATCTATGCAGAAATAGAAGTACAATGATGTACACCTGAAATTTTTACAATGTTATAAACCAATGTTACTGCAATAAACAAAAAATTAAAAAAAAATAATAAGATTAGTTAAGTGGATGGATTTAAAATATTTCATGAAGCAAAGTTTTAGTGTTTGAATTTTATATGTATATAAATATAAAATATATATTGTGCACATAAAAAAAATGAAGGAAGAAAAAAATATGATAGCAAATGTAAACATTTTTATGAACTGTAAAGTATTACATGTGACTTTGGTTATCAAGTTGAGGCATGCTGAATTTGTAGTAGTCAATCTGAAGCTGAAGTAGTCTAAGATCAAATTTTCAGTGCTTGGAAAGAGAAATAAATTACTCATAAGAAGAATCCTGGAAGGATAGTTTGAAAGCACAGAAGGAGGAGTTCTGCAGGCTTAGTGACTCTAGAAGTTTCTCAATAGAATCCATAGGACAAATATCTGCCACAGCAAAATGGGCGGCAGGTGCCATATCCATACCGGCCATAGCCACAGCCATAGCCTCAGCCCAGGCCACTGTAGCTATAGCCCAGGCCGCCATAGTAGTTGTCGTAATAACACGTAGTGTGGGGAATGGAAAGTTGAATTGAGGAGCAGGTTATCAATTTCCTCCGTGTGAATGTTAACATCTGTCCTGGGCCTTTTATACACCTTCCCTGGTGGGTGGGACAAACAACAGACAGGAGTTAGCCTCATATTTTACGTTAATTTGCATTTTAAACTTTCAGAATCTATATTTAATTAGGCAGAAAGAAGCCCTCATAACTAAGAATCCTTTGCTGTTATGTCAGGATTCCTACAATCAAAGTAGATGCCTTTAACAAGCAACCTTTGTTATATTTGGAATGTCCTACTTACCACGTTTTTGTTACTTTAAAGTCTACGACAAGTTTGCATGGGGAGCTCATTTTTCTCATGTCCTTAATGGTTATTATTTTTGTTATTAAACTTCTCATCTCACAATGAAGTGTGTGGTTAGGATTTATGAATGTCCCTCTGTGGGTGTATGGGTTAATGAATCGGAGACATTAATAAAGTAAAAATCTGCCAAATTGCTTGTTTGTTTTTTTAATGGGCAAACAATTATTTCCCCCAGATAAGAGTTGCCAATGATTACTTATGAAAGAATGGCTGCCTGTACGTTCCTTTGTTGTTTTCATGCCACCTCTTCTTTCACCTTGAAATTTGCTGTTATTCAGTATTCTTGCTTTGGTCTAGGTAATTTTACCCTTGAATCATGTAATTTTCCATTTGTTTATTAATTTTCCTATTAATATTCCTATAATATATCCTATTAATAAATATTTTTCTTATTTATAATTAATACTTTATTTAATGTATTAATTAAATATCTTGAGTGGATATACAACTTTGTGAATTTGTAGGTCACCTTGTTGTCAACACCCTCAGTCCAAAATGGAATACTGATGAAGACTCAGTTCATATTTAAGTACGAGATCTTCTTAACTCTCCTCTCTCTGGACCCAGGATTGCCCTTGCCCATTCAGTTGCCCTCTAGAAGTAGCATGACCTTGGCAAAGGAGACATGCAAACCACTGGCCCAGTACTAGTCCTGATCGGCAGTCATTTGTGTGAGGCAGTGATGCTTAGTAGAGAGGTAAAAATCTCATTTATGTAACATATGGACTCTTTCTTGAGCAAGATTATGCTCCATGTTCTTTAAAATGAATATTCTAAATTTAATAGTAGATGTGTTCCTTGCCTACACTATGTAGACCCAGTTATTAGAGAAAACATCATATTGTGGAAAAAATAGGAACACGCTGTGTTTGAGTAAAACCTAAAGTACTAGATTTTCTATTGACAACTGTGCACGCTTCTATCCTCATTCTATTCTCTCTTTGTGTCCCATTGACAGGCATCTACAATTCCCCAGTTACTTGTTAGGAAGGTCCTCCAAAGTTTCTGCCAGTGATAGGCTCTTGTGCAAGACTGGGGCTTGGAAGAGAGAACGAAGCCATATTATTTCACTGGCATCAGCAAGAAGATATACGACCCTTGGCAATTGTGGGGTTTTTGAAGTATGCTTCCCTGAGAAACATTGCCCTGCATACTACAGGTGCTGTAACTTTCAGTGTCAGTTTGTTATAGGTCCTGAAACTTCCTTGCTCACCAAAAGATTCCAATGAATTTGAGTGATGATAGAGGCCTTTCTTGACCTTTGCTTCTATGGTCTTTCTCATAGTTTGATATGCACTTATTTCTCTGCATTAAATCCCTTTCTGTTTAAAATATACAAAGTGGTTTACATTTCCTTAAGCAAACCTTGAAAGATACACCTAACAGTGCAGTCAAATGCCCAAGGCATTACTCAGGATGATAACGTATAATATATGTGTGAATTAATGAACACGCAATTTTATTGTGTCACAAAGTAAATTTCTTTTTCTTGATTTTAAAAGATCAAGCTCTTTCACGATAATCATGGGGAAGAAATCCTGCCAGCTTATAATTCTATATCCAGTGAAAGCATCCTTCAAAATTTAATATAAATAAAGATTTTTTTCCAGAGGAAAGTGGCTAGCAGAACTGCAGTAAGAAATACTAAAGATCTTTATTCCTGCAGAAGAATGATCCCAAGTAGAAACATGGAAACTCAGGAAGTTTTGAAGACCAAGGAAAAGTGAAGTGTATAGCTCAATATAAATTGCTGGGGAAATGAGCAGTGTGAGGAAGGTGTCTACAAGCTGGGGTGGAGGTAACAATGGAATGTGTTGTGGAGCATGAGGAGGGTAGAAAGGCATCTACACGGCCTGGTATGGCAGAACAGAAGCTGAGTGTGGCATGGAGGCTGTCAATGGAGAAGGCGAGAGGTGAAGACAGCCCATTGCAGGATGGCAGTAATTGACAGTGAGCACAGGAGAAGAGCAATGGAAGTGGTAGCTATCCAGAGCAGGGCATTGGAGCCCTAGTTGGGTTAGGACGACATCTTATGGTGGAGGAGAACAGTGGAGGAGGCCCAATTTGGGGTACTGGAGTGTGAGCTGGGTGAGGAGGGAGTTCACCCAGTTCTGCACAGGTGATAGAGACTAAGCAGTGTAAGCTGGGCATCCACATGGATCCGAGACTAGTAACTGTTTGGTGTGGCTTGTTGGAGCACATATAGGGTGAGGAGGGTGTCTTCATAGAAATAGTGGTTGGGGGCTGCATCAGCAACGGAAATTGGTTACGTATTGGAAGAGTGATTGAATAAGTAAATACATTAAGGATAATGGTAGCCACGGACAGCGGCTGCAATGATCAACCTATGGTAGACAGAAAACTAGAATGAACGTTGTGATGTTGGAATGGAAATGCAAGTATCAGTGTGAATGCATGGTTTTCAATATATTTATATACATAGACGGAATAAATATAGATGTGGATGTGTATCTGCATATAAAAATATATACGTATATATGTGCACATGTACCTTAAACTCGGCTACTGAGACGATTGGGGAATAACATCCCCTAATAACAATGAGCATATCTATTGCCCAAATCTTAATTTTTAAATACTTTTTTTCCAGTAAAAGGAACCAAAGTTCTTGAGAAAATTGGTTGATACTAGTGTTGGGACAGAAAAGTTAAAAGATGGGATAGGACCATCTTTTTGTGACAAAAGAAGTTCTCAAAAAAGGATGAGAACATATAGGATGTATCAAAAAGGTACAGAAGCTAACTTAAAGTGTTTCCTATGGGCCAAATCTGCCATAGTTTCAGCATTAAATTGAATAATGATAGTTTTTAATTTAATTATATTATAATCCATTGAATAAAATATAAATACATGAGTATTACTGGATATAAATGCAGAAATGGATAAATAAGTGGGAGAGGAGAAAGCTTTTCCTTATAGTGAAATGCCTACTGATGAATATAGAAAGGACGATAGATTTTGAAAAATCACTATTTGGCAACCATAATGGAAATAATCAATTCAGTCAAAAAACATCAGTAGGTGGTAAAACTAGTGGATGAAATCTTGCTGAGAAATGGGATATTTAAAAAGTCTCAAAACAATTCCTGACAAAATACTTATTAATCACAAAGCAGTAAAGAGTACCTTTACAGTGGATAAACCACCATAATCAGATAATTAAGGTTAACATTTTCAAGAATAGGGCAAATCTAAATTATGTCCCACCTAATAATATGTAATGAGAAGAGTGCAGCATCATTTCTGTGATATTCCTACTCAAAATGCAAAACCTAAATCGAGCCATGAGTAAATAGTGGACAAACCCAAATCGAGGGACATTCTTCAAAATAGCTGGTCTATACTCCTTAAATGTCTCAAGGTTGGGAAAATTAAGGAAAGACTGTGGAACCCTTCCAGGTTAAAGGAGACTAAAGAGGCATAACTAAATGCGATGTGTGATCCCAAATTGAACCTTTGTACTATAAAGGACATGACTGGGACAGCTGGTGAAACTAGAATGTGGTCTGAAGATTAGAAGATGGTAATCTATCACTGTGACTTTCTTGATTTTCATGGTCGTTTGGTGGGTATGGAGGAGAACGTCCTTGTTGTAGGAAATGCATGCTTAGAGTGTTCCATGATGATGAAGCATCCCGTCTGCAAATTACTCTCAGAAATTTGTATTGTTTTTGCAACTATTTAGTAAGTTTTAAATTTTTAAAAAAAAACAGGAAAGTGCAAAAAAAGTCAATATGATTGACCAAAATAGGATAAAGGAGAAAGTTCACATGACTCTTTCAACAGATGCAGAAAAAGCATTTGATAAGATTCAAGGCCAATTTATAATAACAATTCTTAGCAAACTATAAATGGATCAAATTTTTATTCTGATAAAATGTACCTGTAAACCACTGACAGCAAAGTTAATACTTAATGGTGAAATATTTGAAGTGTTCCTCCTGAGGTGATAAATAAAATGAGAATGACTGATAACACAGTTTCTCTCCAGTGGTGTCCAGGAGTTAATCTAATCAACTAGGCAAGAATAAGCAGTAAAAGGTATCATTTATGCAAACAAAGAAATAAAATTACTATTTGAAGATGACAAAAATCCAAAAGAGTATATAGATAAGCTATTAGAATTAGTAAGTGGTTACCTAAGTTTCTGTACATAAGGTCAATAAACAAAAAGCAATTTTATTTTTGTAAACCAGAAACAAATAGTAAAGAAATAAAATAAAAATAAAATAAAAAATCATTTACTATCACATAAAAATACATTAAACTTCTAGGAATAAATACAGTGAAATATATTTAAAACTGATAAACTAATTCCCCCAAAACATTAATGAGAGACATTAAAGAAAATCTAAATAAATGAAAGAATGTGCCAAGTTTAAGGACAGGAAAACTCAAGTTTTTTGGTTGCCAGTTCCTTTTAAACTGATCTATAATTTGATGCTATATCACTAAAATACCAGAGATTAAGTTGCTTTTGCCTTTTTTTTCCATAAAAATTGACCAGGTGACTCTACAAGTTATATAGAAATGCAAGCGACGAGAATAGCTAAGACAATCTTGAAGAAGGACAAAGTCAGAAGACTTGCACTACCTGATGCTAAGATTTATTATTAAAGTTCAGTAACTCCAAATGTGTAATATTGACACAAGGTGGCCAAGAAGATCACTGCAGAAAATGAAGAGTCCAGAAATATTAACAGCATGCAGTCACCTGATATGTACCAAAGGTACACTTCAGGTCAGTGAGGGAAAAAATGATCTTTTTAATAAATGGCACTGGAAAATATTATTTAAAAATTTTGCTTATATCTTCTATCATATGCACAAATCAATTTCAGATGGGTTGTACACCTAAATGTGAAATTTTGAAATTGAACTTTGAGTAGCAAAAAAAATGCTTAAATAGGAAGGAAAAAATTGGAATATATTGAATTAAAACCTTCTGCTCATCAAAATACAATATTAAGAGAAAGGAAGGCAAGCCATAGAATTAGAAGATATTTGGGGTGAATGTGTGTGTGTGTGTGTGTATGAAACAACCCAATGGACAAATGGGCAAACGACTTGAATAGGCACTTCATGAAATGACTGTATCTAAGCGACAACTAGGGAGCACTGACTAAAATAAAAAAGCCTGAAAATACTCAGCTTTATCAAGGATAAGGAGGAATTGGAAACATCATTGGAGGCGAGATGTAAATTGGAATAATTACTCTGGAAAACTGTTTGCATCTACTGAAGGTAAGCATGCACATTCCCCATACCCAGCAATTTCACTTCTAGGTGTATACCCTACAGGAATGCACACATATATTTGCCAGATGCAATGTAATCCTTCAAAAGTGAAAAAGCACAAATGCCTGTTATTGAATAAATTGTGTTATAGTCACACAATGGAACATTCTACAGAAATGAGAAGGAAGGAACTTCTGCTACCTGAACTTGTTTGAATCTCACACACATAAAACTGAGCAAAATGAGCAAGACCACCCACTGTGATTTTATTTTATAAATTTCTAAAACCAGGCAAAACTAATGCATCACGTTAGAAAGAAGGATTTGGTTACCTTGGATTGGAGTGAGATGGGAAAATCTTCTCGGGTGTTATTTATGTTCTATTTTCTCATGTGGGAGTTGATTTCATGTTGTAAAAGTTCATCTAGTTGTTTACTTATGATTTGCACATTTTTTGCATGTGTTTTACACTTCAAAGATTTATTTAAAATGACATGAAACGAAATAGGCTTTTTTTTTTTATCACAAAGTGCTCATCAAGCAGAACATTCAATTTGAATGATTAGTTTTCTGGTCGTTTGCTCTCTCAATTTATAGGCATAACAGAGCTGGGTGAATGATAGTCATTATTACAATAGTACACCCCTCTTTGTGGAGGGGCTCACATTCCTATCAGACAGGCTTTACCTCAGAGATCACAAGAGGAGACAAAGAATACTACTGAGTCACAAAATTTAATTTTGAAATTAAGATAATGGAGATTGATAAATGGAAATACTTGGGTGGCTAATTTGTCATGTGCTCTTTAATGAAATAGTATGGAAATATGAGTTTTTCCTGCCTTATTAATTCATTCATTTCATAAATATTTACATAGAGTCAAATGTATGTTGGACAATTTTCTAAGTGCTAGATCATAAGACTTACTACTCGCTCCTAAAATCATCTGTTTCTACACTCACTGTATGAGGACATTGCAATTTTGTAAGATCGTTAGAGTAACATTAGCCACCTCTAATTCTTTTAATTCATTGCTGAAACTACAATACATATTTTATCATAATTTTGAATAAATAGATATTTGTTGATATTCCTATCAGAGATATTTTAAAATAAGGAATATGGATGTTCAATTTTGAATATACTGGCTGGAATATATCTTGTGAGAATAAAGTAATCTGCAGTCATATCATCTGTATAAGACATCTCCTATGCTCAATTTTTTGAAAGGCAATTTTGTTTTGGTGAGGAAGATTGGCCCTGAGCTAACATCTGTTGCCAATCTTCCTCTTTTTGCTTGAGGAAGATTGTTGCTGAGCTAACATCTGTGTCAGTCTTTCTCTATTTTTTCGTATGTGGGATGCCACCACAGTATGGCTTGATAAGTGGTGTGGAGGTCCATGCCCGGGATCCCAACCCATGAACCCCAAGCCATCGAAGCGGAGTGCGTGAACTTAACCACTATGCCACTGGGCTGGCCCCTTAAGGCAATTTTTTTTAAAACTCTGTTTATTAAACAGAGGAGATTTACCTGACTTAAACTATCAAGCAGGTGACACACACATGTTGCATGAGCACAAAACTAAAAGAGAGAAAGAAATATAAATGAAAAAGAAAGCAAAGTTGTCAATGAGAGTTTCTTAAAAAATGAAGTTAAAACTTTTTGCACATGAGAGACATTGAATTAAACCTTACACCGAAGTAAAATAGAAATACAACATCAAAAGGAAATATTGCTATTAATTGAAAGATCTTCTGTGTGATTCTTCTCGATAAAGAAGACAAAGTTGTATCTGAATTTCCCTAACCACAACTCAGGAGATTAAGAAAGATTTTTCTTCTTTTTTTTTTTTTTTCGGTGAGGAAGACTAGCCCTGAGCTAACATCCATTGCCAATCCTCCTCTTTCTGCTGAGGAAGATTGGCCCTGGGCTAATATCCGTGCCCATCTTCCTCTACTTTATATGTGAGACGCCTGCCACAGCATGGCTTGATAAGCGGTGTGTAGGTCTGCACCTGGGATCTGAACCCGTGTACTTGGGCCATCAAAGTGGAGCATGAGAACTCAACCAGTATGCCACAGGGCCAGCCCCTAAGAAGGATTTTTTATGTCTGAAAAGAGGATAGAATTACTGGAGGCAAGGTTAAGGAGGTCAAGAGGATACATCCAATCGGTTGAATTACTCTGGAAGTTTCTCAGAATTCATAGGACCAGTATCTGCCACAGAAAAATGGGTGGCACCAACAGTTTGCTTATCCACTGTAGCCACGTCTGGAAACACAGCCATAGCCACAGCCCAGGCCATAAGAGTAGCTTCTTTAGTAGCACACAGAATTAGTAGTGCAAGGTTCAGTTGAAGAGCAGGGAATCTGTTTCTCGGGATTGAATATCACCATCGGTCCAGATCCCCTCTGTAGTGGGAAAACCACAAGTAGTGTTAGCTAATTTGCATAAGAATTTTTGAGCCTCTTCATTCATTATGCAAAGAAAGATTAGTTTATTATTACATCAAGATTGCCAGAAATCCATCACACCCATTTAAGAAGCGATTTCTCTCCTATTTTCAAAAATATTCCTCATTTTATAGTTGGTAACATAAACATGTCAGGTTAAAAGGGATAACATAAACAGGAAAGCTGTATTACAGATGTTTGTTTTTGCTAACAAAAACTTCATTTTAGAGCCAGTCCGGTGGCTTAGCGGTTAAATGCCCGCGCTCCGCTACTGGTGACCCACGTTTGGATCCCGGGTGCGCACGGATGCACCGCTTCTCCGGCCATGCTGAGGCCGCGTCCCACACACAGCAACTAGAAGAATGTGCAACTATGATATACAACTGTCTACTGGGGCTTTGAGGAAGGAAAAAACGAGGAGGATTGGCAATGGATGTTAGCTCAGAGCCGGTCTTCCTCAGCAAAAAGAGGAGGATTAGCACGGATGTTAGCTCAGGGCTGATCTCCCTCACAAAAAAAAAAAAACAAAACAAAACTTCATTTTAAGTTAGACATGCACACTGACATTTCAGATCATGCATAATGAGTTTGTGGGTACATGGAAGGAGAAATTATTTGACAACACAAATCTGATAAATTCACCTAACCGTTTCCTTAGGGACAATGAGTCTCAGAGTTTAGGTTTTCTGAGGTTTACTTGCAATAAACTGACAATGTAACATCCCATTCCGCTTTCTAAAGTAAACTTTTATTGAAATACAAAATACGTACAGATGACCATAAATCATTATGTATAGAAACATATTAATCTTCATAAAATAACCATACAAATTTAATCAGCATTCAGATCAAGAAATAGAATAATAGCAGGACCCAGAGGGACTCTCACGCTTCTTCCCTTCACCACCAACCTCCCAGGCATTATCTTCCTACCTTTTGAAACCATGTATCTGTTTTACCACTTTATAAAGTGAATTCATACAATATGTACTATTTTTATTTCATTTCATATTTTTAGTATCGTGATTTGAGTTTCTTACATGCTGTTTGTATAAAAATTATTTATTTTCATTACTCAATAGTATTCTCTTGTATGATATACCACAATTTATTTATCCATTTTTTGTCGACGGAGAGTTGGGTTGTTTCCAATTTTAACCATTATGAATATTACTTCACGCATATTCCTGTACATATCTCTTGGTAAACTTATGTACGTCTCAGTCAATTATTGCCACAATAATGTTGCATAACAAACTGACACAAAACACAGTTTTATATAATAGTATACATTTACTTCACCCTTATATGTCTACATGTTATCTGTGGTTTGGCTGAATCAGGCTGGACTTGGCACGAAACAGTGGGTTGGATCCATGTAACTCTCTTCTAACTTGCACCAGAATTTCATGGATTCATCTTCTTCTCACCGCGGAAAACAGGAGTGCAAGTGGTCCAGCCTAACTGTGGAAGTAAGTTTCTAGCCTCTACTCCTATGTCCATTAATTTGTCGCAAGCAAGTCAAGGGGTGGGGATGTACATGCACACCCTGTCCACTGAGAGGTCACACAAGTTCTGTAGCTACGCCAACAACAATGGAGAATGGATATATAATCCTCTCCTGTAGGTCAAGGAGGGGATGGATATTGATGAAGAGCTATTTATTCTGCCACAGATATACTTTGTTGAGGGCTTAACTAGAATTGGAATTGCAGTTTTGTAGAGTATAGAATTGTTCAGTTTTTGTAGATACTCTACAAAACAGTTTTCCAAAGTGGTTGTATCATTTGATAACTCCACAAGCTGTTGCTCCACATTCTCACCAACAGGTCACACTGCCTGTCTTTTGCTTTTAGCCATTCTGGAGAGTATGTAGTGATTTCACTTTGCATTTCCCTGATACCTAATATAGTTGAACACCTTTTGTATATTATTGGCCATTTTTAGGTTTCCTTTCTTTGAAATACTGGTTCAACTCTTTGTCTACTATTGAGCTGTATAGGAGAAATAATTAACAAAATCCTTTCCCCTGCTACATCAAAATTTAATCTTATGTTTATCTGGCTGGGTTTGCTCTCCTGGTAACCTCATAAGGTAAGAAATATCAAGTACATTACAAGCTTCATTGCTTATGATAAAAGTGGCCCCCAATTAGTAAATTGCATCTGGATGGGGGGAGCTACATGGGATCTGATCTGGACACTTCTGCCAATGACCCAAAGAAGAAAAGCCGAAACTGTAGATAGAAGAGACCAGTGACATCAGCCTAGAGATACAGCCCACTTAGTAATGATCAGAGACAGCCAAAAGAGAGTGTCACAGAATGTGCCCATGGGAATCAAATTGTTAATTGTAGTGGAAAAAAAATAACACAAAATATGAGGCTCAGACTTTATCCTGATAGGATGTGGATGCCATTTTATGTGATATATAATGGCATTTATATATATACATACATATATATAATATATACATATATATGTATACGTATATTTGATGGTTTCATGTTATCTGAATGCACAGATTTATATGATTAGGAAGGAAAGAACAGTTGATCTGCTCTTGTCTTTTGGACACATCATCCCTTCAAGAGAAAACCTATATAGTGATTTCTTTTTCTCCCTTTCTCTCTTTCTCCCTTCCACTCTTTCTCTCTTTCTCTCTTTCTCCCTGCCTCCCTTCCTCCTTTCCACCTCTCTCTCTCTCTCTCTCTCCCCCTTCCTGTCCCTCCCTCCCTCTCTGCCTGCCTGCCTGCCTACCTTCCTCATAATTGAACATTGCTGTAGCACCACATTATGGCAAGTGTGGTAGGTTTAGTTGAGAAGCTAACCATCAGTTTCCAGAATTCAAAAGTCACCATCTGCAAATGGGCTTTTATATATTCCCAGTAGACGGTGAGGCAAACCATGGGAAGTTTAGACTCCATCTTTCAGACTAATTTGCTTTTAAAATTTCTTGAATCTATCGTTTGTTTGGAAGAAAAGCCCTCATAAATGAGAATACTTTGTGATTACGTAAGGAGTCCCACAGTCAAAGCAGGTGCCTTTAATAAGTAATTCTTAGTTCATTTAGAAAGCCCATGCTCATTCTATTTTTGTTTTGAGCCTGTGATTAATTTTCATGAAAAGCTCCTATATCACATCTTTGGGGGTATTTATTTTTATCTAACTATGAAATGTATAATGTAGAATTATAAATATCCTTGTGTATGAGTGTGGATTTTTGGATGGGGAAAGTTAATGAAGCCACAAAATAAAGAATTGCCTTTTTTGTTTTTTGAAAATGTTTACTGCAAACACCTCTTCTGTAACTATGCATTTCTAGTGATTACTTATGGTGAACTGTCTGCCTATTCATTCATTCATAGGCTCTTTGTTCCACAAATTCATATAAATAGATCTCTCTTTTCGCATTTAGATTTGTATCATTTTTGTTTCTAGGTAAGTTTATCAATTCAACCATGCAATTTCACAATTATATACTCATTTCCTTTATAAAATACTAGTTAATTCACTAGAAGTAAAATTTAACTTCCTTATGGGTGAAACCGATATATGTCTTTATAAATTTTATATTATAATGGGAAAAAACTTCTGTCTAAAATCAGGAATCTAAATAGGACCCACATATTGAAACAAGAGATGTTGGTCTGGAAAAAAAGAGGAACACATTATCTGTCTAACTGAAACCTACAGTACTAGATTTTCTGAGAACAACCCCATAATATTGTCTACATTCTATTTTCTTCCATTTATCACAGGGATTGGAAACTGTATTTCTCAAGAGTCTTTTGCTAGAAGGAAGTTACAACTATTCAAATGACAGGCTGTTGTCCAAGATTGGTTAAAGGGAGGAGAAAACCACATTATTGGGTAAAGCAGTGGGATAATATACGACTTTTGGAATATGTGAGGTTTTGCATGAAATCCTGACTACTATCCTGAGGATCACCTGTGGTTCCCACACTTTCTTGGCTCATTAAAACACAACAGTAAGTCTGAGCCATAGGGGAGCTATTTCTTGACCTTTTCTCCTCCAGAACTTCCAGTGGTTGAGTAAGCTACTATTTCTTTTAATCGAATATTTTCTTGCCATAAATATCCAGAATGTTTTCTGTTTCATTTTCCAAATCCTAGTTGGTACACTTAGCAATGTCTTGATATGCACACAATATTATTAAAAAGATTTAATATGTAAAATTATGTGTAAATTAATGCCTACATTTTTATTGTGCTGCAAAGTAAATTTCCTTTATTTTTTGAAAAGGAATGGCATATTTAAAGTTCTTAATAAAATAACTGCCAGCAAAAATATTTAGAAGTTAAGAAGAAATAATTATATATTCAGAGAAATACTCTGAGGGAATTTGTCATGAACAGACTTGTATTAAAAAAATACTAAGGGAATTACTTAGGCAGAAAGAAAATTATTTCAGTTGGAAACACACAAATAAATGAAAGAGTGAGGAACAAGGAATGAATGACTGTGACAGTAAAGATAAGTGAACATTAGGTGTATAAATCATCATCATCACCGTCATCATCATCATCATCTCTGGGTATAAAATATACAAAGAATCAATATTCTTGAAAGCAGTGATATAAAAGATGAAAGGTAGTATAATTTAGTTAATGTGTTTTAAGGTTCCAGCACTATATGATAAGTAGTAAAAATGCTAATTTATATTAAAGTGTAATAAGTGAAAAATACATTTTATTCTCTAGTGAATCACTGCAAGAATTATAAAAGAATAATCTTCATGAAAATAGAGTGAAAAAGGAATATAAAATATTTGATTAATTCAAAGAAGATAAGAAAACAGAAAATGGAACATAAACCCAGTAGGACAAACTTAAAACAAATAGAAGGATGGTAGATTAAAGCCCAAATACATGGATAATGTAAATAGACTAAATATATCTGAAAATACAGAGATTGTAAACCTGGAAAAAAATATAATAGCTAATTACATGCTGCATAAAATAGACACATCTCTAATATCATGTTATAGGATGTTTGAAAGTTAAAGGATAGAAAACAATTTATCTTGCAAACATTAGGTAAAGGAAAACTAGTGTGGCTATGTTGATATCAGATATTAAAGAAATAAGAATTTCCAGAGCAAGAAAATAAAATTTCATAACCTTAAAGGGACCAATCCATCAGCAAAGCACAGCAACTTTTATCCAACGATGACCTAAGTAATATAGCTTCAATATTAAGCAAAAGCACCTTCCACAATCATAGTGGGATAAAGTAAAAGCGTTTCTTAATAACTGAGAGAAAAAGCAAATAAAAATAAAAATAAGCAAGGATATTGACGAACCTAAACAACACAACTAGTAAACTTGAGCAGTGGATAAAAATAGAAGGCCAAACTCAACAGCAGAAAACATAATTCTCAAATGCACGTGGAGCATTTATGAAACTGACTACATGCTGAGACAGAAGCACGCCTCAGAACATTTCAAAGGATTCAAATAATTTATAGTACGTTTTCAAATCACATGAAATTAATTCTAGAAATCGATAACAAAAATATAACAAGAAAAGCTCCAATTATTTCACAATTAAGTAGAGCACTTAACTTTTGGTGAATCAAAGACAAAATCCTAATGGAAATTGGAAAGTGTTTAAAAATGAATGATACTGAAGATATAGTACATTAAAACTAATGGGATATAAAGAAAGCAGTATTTAGAGGGAAATATAAAGATTTAATTGCATATATTAGAAAAAAATTAAAGTGATACTGTAGTGCTGTGAGAAAAGAATTGTCTTTTCAGTAAATGGTCCTAGGTTGATGAGTCATTCATATGGATAAAATGAATTTAACATCTGTATTACACCACATAAAAATCCTTTCAAAATGGATTGTAGATATAATTGTAATGGATAAACTAATAAAGTTTCTAGAAGAAGATATAGGAGACTATGATATGACCACAGAGTCGCCAACAATTTCTTAAACAGGACATAAAAAACTCTAACAATAGAGAGGAAAATGATAAGTTAAACTATATTAAATGAAGAACTTATTTGTCAAAATGTCAAGAAAATATCATGAGAAGATAACTACAATACATATATGGAATAATTCCCGAATTCGTAAAGAATTCTATCTAATAAATAAATGAAAGATAGTCAATTAAAAAGTCAGCAAAAGTTATGAACAGACACTGCATAAATGAGAATTTCCAAATGGACAATAAATATATAAAAAGATGTTTATCCTCGTTACTTGTCAGGGAAACACAAAGCAAATGTACAATGAGAGAACTAAACACCAGCTGGAATAGTGTAAGTGAATAATCTTAAAACTATAAAGTATTACCTAGCATGTGGAAGAACTTAAACTTACATATACTACTGATGGGCATTATAAATTGATATAATCTCTTTGGGAAACCGTTTACTAAAGCTTAAGTCTATGACACAAGGCTGCGCTTATAAGTATATATAGAGCAAAATGTGAATAAATATGTTTAACAAAAATACGTACAAGAATATTTTTAGCAGCATTATTCATAATAACCCAAAAGTAGAAAGCTCAAACATCCAATTATCAGACAAATAAATTGTGGTATATTTACACAGTAGAATAATCTAGTTGCATTGTTTAATATGGTAGCCATTGGCCACATATGATTATTTACTAAATTTCTTGATTAATGTTTGCATGGTATATCATTCTCCATCATTTTTACTTTCAACTTACATACGTCACTTTTGAAGTGAGTTTTTTTAGACAGCATATTATTGGTTCATGTGTTTTTTCCACTCTGCTTATCTCTTTTAGTTGGTGCATTTAAGCCATTTATATTTAATGTAATTATTGGTATGTTAGAGCTTGTGTCTGTCATTATATTACTTGTTTTTTTCTGTTTATTATTCCTCTCTTTCTCTCTTCTTACCTTTCTGTACATTACTTGAACTTTTCTTGGTTCCATCTTGACTTATTTACATAATTTTTGAATATATTGTTTTCATAGTTTTCTTAGTGGTTGCTCTCGGTGTATTACAATATACCTACATAACTTATCACAGTCTACTGGTGTCAACATTTTACCTCTTCAAGTGGAGAGTAGAAATCTTATTTCCATTTGGGTCTCTTTATCCTCCCCACTTTAAAAATGCACTTGCCTTAAACATTTCCTCTACATACATTGAATACCACTCAGGTGGTATTATAAATTTTGCTTCAACCATCAAATATAATTTAAGAAATTCATGAGAAGAATAGTCTATTATATTTACCTAAATTTTTACCCACTCTAATGACTTTCTTTTCTTTCTGAAGTTCCAAACCTTCTATTGTTATAATGTCTGTTTAGAAAATATTCTTAGCCATTCTTTAAAGGTAGGTGTGGTATTGACAAAATCTCTTCATTTTCCTTCGTCTATGAATGCCAGAAGGATATTTCTGCCACATATAAATTTCATAGTTGATTCTTCTTTTCTTTTAGTATTTGAAAAATGTTGTGTCACTTTCCTCTAGCCTCCATGATTTCAGATAAAAAATTGACTTTCCTTCCCAATAAGTAGCAAATTGGGAAATAATGATTTTTTTGAGTGTTTCAGTCCTACTCTCTTTCTCATTTCCTTCAGGACTCTGACAACACCAATGTTAGCTTTTTTATTATTGTCCTACAAGTCCGCAAGACTCTGTTAATTTGGTGTATTTTCTCCCTAATGTTCAGATTAAGTAAATTATTTTGGTTTGCCCTCAAGTTCACTGATTCTATCATCTGTCATGGTCACTCTACTATTAAACTCAATGAGTTTTTATTTTTTTTTTTGGTTATTGTATTTTTCAGTTCTGTCATTTCCATTTGATTCTTTTAATAATGTCTGTTTGCTTAGATTTTCTACTTTTTCATTTGTTTCAAGAGAATTCTTAATTGCTTCTTGAAGCAATTTTATGATTGTTGCATTAAAATATTTATCAGTACCATAATAAAATTCGTATCAGGTAATTCTAATGTCTTTTTGATCTTGCTCTTGGCATCTGTTGTCTTTTCTCATTTGAATTGTGATTTTTCTGGTTCTTTGTATGATGAATGCTTTTTTTCCTGTTCTGAATGTTTTGGATAGTATGTGACTTGGATTCTATTTCATCTCCCTCTCTCTCATTTTTTCTTTTTTAAGCAAGCAGTTTTCTTGTGAGGTAGCAAGGGCTCTGTGTGTTTGTTTAGCTTCCTGTTGGGCCCACTGAAACCACCCTGGCAAAAGTGAAGTGCTAACTCACGCTGCCTCCTCACTGAAGATGGGTGGAGTACAAGTTTAGCACCCGTCTCTGTCCTATTGACACCTCCTGGTGAAAATGGTTGCCTAATTACACTGCCTCATATATCCTAGTGGGAGATATAAGCCCAACTTCCCACTGGGCCCTGCTGATATTACAATCATGGTGAATAATTTGCTTTTTGCTTATTATATCTGTGAACACGTGCATCTTAATGTTGGTTTGATGAGTGACAGGCTGCTGCAGCAACTTGGATCCCACTACTGAGAAACTCACAGTTTTTTTCAGATATCACATTCTGCAGAGAATGTATAAATTGACAATAATGCCATAATATAAAAAATTTGAGATTCTTGAGATTGATTGATGAATATAAATAAGCAGATTTAATTTGTCATATGTTTTTAAATAAAACAATATAGAAATAGAACGAGAAATTTTGCATAACTGTTAGTTAGCCTCATTAATTCATTCATTTAACAAATGTTTATAAAGTGACTACTCTATACAGTGTTTACACTTAGGGACCATTTTTCCAGGTGCTGAACTGTGTGATTTACTTTTTGTCTCCTAAAATAATCTCTTTCCACACTCATACCATGATGCCATGACAATTATGAAAGACCATAAGATAAATACCCATCTTTGTAGAAAAATGGACTAAAATTATTTAAATATGTTCCTATTTTATTTGAAATTTTGAAATGTAATGAAAGTGAAATGAAAAAAAATGAATCCATTTAATGACAAAAAATGCATTTCACTGAAATCTCAGCAAATGGAATTGTTCCTAGTGGTTGGACCTGCAGGAAAGGTAGCCTTGGTGGAAAAATTGAAGAGGTAAAACCAAAAGAAGTTATACAAAAACACAGCAATGACTGGTTCAACCTAAACCTGCAGTGTCAGAAAAAGGCTAAGAACAGAGACACAAAAATAGAATCATGGAAAATTATGTTACCATCGTGGAAAGTATTATTAAGTAATTAAGATAACTATTAGTTACAATTTTAGCTTAGGAAGATAAGGTTTTAGTGTGATCAAAGTGTGGATGGTAATAGTGGCTGTAGGTATACACGAGTGCATAAATTTAGGTTAGTGTTGCCTAGGAAGAAATAGTAGTCATATATTTTTTACATTTTATCACTTTGGGAATATAAATACCTTCAGTCATAGTCACCCAAAACTAATGGAGATGAAGAAAAGTAAATGAAAATGAAGCAATACTGACAATGAGGATGTTGATTTAAAAATGAAATTAAAATTTTCTGCCCATGAACGCTATTGAACTAAACTGTAAAGTTAAATGGAAGTATAATTTAAGAGAAACAGTTCTATAAATCATAACATATTTCAAATGCTTTTAATCAACCAAGATGAAATGTGGCATATTCGAACCCTACTCTCCCCTCCCCCTGCCATTCCTAAGGCAGGGGGCTAAGATTGAGTTGGCCACTATTGAAGAGAGACTAGAATTCCCTGTGAAGATCTCTGAAATCAGAGTCAGTGAATCACAAGAGAAGAAGTCAATAGTCTGAGCAGCTCTAGAAGTTCCTCAGTAGAATCCATAGGACCAAAATTTTCCACAGCAAGATGGGTGGCAGCAGCTGTATCCACACCCATGATAGCCACAGCCATAGCCATAGCCCAGGCCGCCATAACCATAACCAAGGCCATTATAGTAATTGCTGTAGAAGCACATAGTGTCTGGAGTGGGTGGTTCAATCAAGAAACAGGGAAACAGTGCCTCAGATACAATGTGACCATCTGCATAGGACCCTTTCTGCACCCTCAACAGTGAATGGGGAAAACTGCAGGCAGTGTTGATGGCATACTTCACACTAATTTCCATTAGAAAACTTTTAGAGTCTCTTGGTTCATAAGGTGAAATGAAGCCTTCATAACCAAGATTACTTTGCTATGTTAGGATTCCTGCCACCAAATTCTGGGGCTTTAAAAAAGGCATTTTCTGGACAACAAGAAAACAGATGACTCAATTAAAACATGAGGAAAAGATCTGAACAGACACTTCACCAAGGAAAATATAAAGATGACAAATAAGCATATCAAAAGATGCTCAACATCTTATATCATTAGGGAATTGTGAATTAAAACAATGAGATATGATCACATACTTTTAGAATGGCTAAAATCCAAAACATTGATAATACCAAATGCTAGCAAGAATGTGGAGCAACAGACACTCTCATTCTCTGCTAGTGGGAAAGCAAAATGATGCAAATGCTTTGGAAGACAGTTTGGCAGTTTCTTACAAAACTAACATATTCATACTGTACAACCCAGCAATATGCCCTTTGTTATTTACCCAAATGAGCTGAAAACATATGTCCACACAAAAACCTGCACACGGATGTTTATAGTGGCTTTCTTCATAATTGCCAAAACACGCACACAATGGAGATGGCCTTCAATAGGTGAATGGATAAACGAAGTTTAGTACATCCACACAGTGGAATATTATTCAGCAATAAAATGAAATGAGCTATCAAGTCACGGTAAGACATGGAGGAACCTTAAATGCCTATTACTAAGTAAAAGAAGATGATCTGAAAAGGCTACATATTGTATGATTCCAACTACATGGCATTCTGAAAAAGGCAAAACTATGGAGCCAATAAAAAGATCAGTGGTTTCCAGGGGTGTGGGGGGAGGGAGAGAGGGATGAATACGTGAGGCACTGGAGATTTTTGGGACAGTGAAGCTATTTTGCATACTACTGTAATGGTGGATACATGTTATTACACACTTGCCAAAACTCATAGAATGTACAACACAATGTACACTATGTAAACTAGGGTCTTTAGTTAATAATATGTATCAATATTGGCTCATCAATTCTAACAGATGTACCACAGTAATGTAAGACATTAATAATAGCAGACATTGGAGGCTGGAGGGTGCGGGTATATATGGGAACTCTCTTACTTTCTGCTCAATGTTTCTGTAAATCTAAAACAAATCAAAAAACAGTCTATTAATTTTTTTAAAAGAAGCATTTACTTCCAAAGACTTTGCTGACTCTCGATTTGGTTAGTGGATAAGTATTATCCAATTACTTGGGATGACATAAAGCACACAAACATTCCCTTAAATTTGTGCTTTTGTTTTGGATATTAGTTCTACCCAACTGTGGATTTCCAGGTATGTTTATATTTACGTATTTATTGTAATTCTATTATATTTATAGATTTATTATAAATTATATTTATATATTTGTTATAATTATGTAATTCTATTATAATTATATTCTATATAAAATTATATATACATGATTTATAGATATATAATTCTATTATACAGTCTTAAATTTTATATTATATTTGATGGATGATTGGGTATCTTGAAAGGGAAATTACTTGGTGCCAAAGACTGCCAAATTCTCCATCTGTTCTTAGACGAAAGCATGCCTTGTCTACTAGATCATGTTTCCTACAGAATACTTTCAGTGGGCTAACTTAACACATATTTTTGCTCCTTTTAAGGAAAAAAAAACTTTATTCATGTACATTGCATAACATCCAGAGTGTGCATAAATTGTAAGGGTAGAACTTGATGATTTTTCAAAGTTGACATGCCTGTTTAATCAGTGCTTAGAGCCCAACATTTCATAACACTAATATCTCAGGTGAATTTCCTTATGCCCTTTTCCATTCAGTACAAGCGCCCAACTGTAACCATTCTAGATATCCGAAACCATGGATTTGTTTTGCCAACTTTTGAACCTTATACAAATGGAATCACACAAACAGGATTTTTTTATCTGGCTTCTTTTGATCCACATTTTGCTTTTTTGATTCATGCATTTTGTTTTTGTGTTAATTCTCAGGGCTGTATAAAATTTCAATGTACAAATGAACCACAATTTCTTTATCCATACTCTTGATGATCATTTGTGTTATTTCAAAATTTTAACAATATTTTACAAATAGTGTGCCACAATCTTGTAAATGTCTCTTGGTACGCTTACGCATGTATCTAAGACATGGTAATTATTGCTATAATAATGTTGTATTAAAAAACTCTCAAATCGCGGTGTCACACAACACTAACGTTTATGTCTTGCTCATGTGTTTGTGGATTGGCTGGTATTTGGCCAATATAAGGTGGGTTTGGCTCAAGTTGCATGTTGGTTTCAAGTCTTCTCCATGCATCCCTCATCTTTCTTGGGCTGGCAGCCACTAGAGGCGTCTTTTCCAGGTGAAAAGGCAGAACAGGGAAAACTCAGACGTGCGTGCATATACCTATGTTCAAGGCATCTCTGTCAATCTCCTACTGGCTAATGCAAATAACATGGTCAAACCCAAAGGCAAGAGTCAGGAAAATACATTCTGTCCATAGTAAGGCCAAACCAAGTGACATTGGTAGCCATGCTCAAAGGGGAAGGGACATATACTCCTGCCCTAAAGCTGAGACAGGAAAGAACATAGAACATATTCTCCTCAATAATAACCTGACCCCGGGATCCACAAACTCTTGTGCACCATCTGTTTTGGTAAAGTTTTATTGGAAAATATCCATGACCATTCGTTTATGTATGGTCTATGGCTGTTTTCATGTTACAATGACAGAGCTGAGTAGTGAAGACACAGAGCACATGGCCTACAAAATCTAAAATATTTTACTTCTTACAGGAAATGTTTACCCACCCCAGATTAATCTATCAGAATAGACATATTGATTATGTGCATACTTAGAGTCAGAATTGCTGAGTTATAGAAGACACCACTAATAGTTTTCCAAGGTTTTACTTTCCACCCGCAGTTTTTCCACTACTTGTTACATTTTGTATTTTTCATATGTTTCAGCATTGTTGACTTATTACAGTTTATTGCAATATGTTATTTTTACTTTTTTCCTGATAAGTCTAGGAACTTAGAGCTAGCGGTTTTTATATTCCAGTCCTTTATATTATACTTGTGATGCATCTCATTTTCTACATATTTAAACCTCAAAAAAATTATCATTATTGTTTGTGTACCATTAATATTAATTTCTATTTTTCTATTTATTTCAGTCTTTTGTGAATGTCTGTGTTTTTGTCTGGGTCTCTTTTCTTCTGCCTAAACAACCCTACTGTTTCTTACGATTAATACTTGATAAAAATAAATTTTCTCACTATTTATTTTTCCAGAAAATTATTTTTATTTTTATGTAAGAAACTTTTGATTGTATGAAATTCTAGTTGATAGTTATTTGTGATCCTCCTTGCTTAAAATATCATCACATTTTCCTTTGGCTTCCTTTGTTTCTGTTGAGGAGTCTACTGCTAGTTTTATTGTTACTCTTGTAGGTTAATACGTCTGTATTCTCTAGCTACTTTGATTTTGGCTTTGCATTTAATTTTCAGCTCTTGGGTTATGCTGAGATGTGATTTTAATTGTTCTCCTCCCTCTTGGCAGTACAGAGTTTTTAGAATACAGGGGTTGATACCTTTCATCAGTTTTGGAAAATTATGTACTACTTTCTCTTCAAAATGGCTTCTTCCTAATTCTTTCTTCTCTTGCAGGACTCCAATTACATGTATGTTTTACCATTTCATGAAGACTGGCACATCCTTCACATTCTTTTCGGTATTTTACATTCCAATTTTTCTATCTTTGCTTCAACTGAATAGTTTTTATCAACCTATCTTTAAGCTTAGTAACTCAGAATTTCTGTAGGGAGTCTATTGGATTCTTTATTACATTGTTCATCTGCTTTCTTTTAAAGATCTGGAATTTAAAATTGATTATTTGGTGAATTTATCCAATTTTAACACATATTTCACAATTTTCCATTATGATTCTCGTATATATTAATCATGACTGTTTTAAAATTTCTTGTTTGCAAACTCCAATGTATGGGTCACCTTTTGGTCTGTTGTGTTGTCTGTTGCTTCTTTTATGTTCTTTTACAGGGCTCCATAAGCTCAACATTTTGTGTAAAAATGGTAGAGGAAACAGAATAGTGTTGTATTTCACCATAGAGATATTTTTTTGGTTCTAGGCTATTAGAAAAGGTTGATTGCCTTAATCCAAGGAAAGACTAACATAAAATGAGGCTCTTGATTTTTTGGTAAGGGCTTGTCTACCTCTATTTTGCTTCAGGCTGTAAGGTTACTCCTTCGGCTCTTTCATTTAAGGGCACTTCTTCTTGGCGATGCCTAAACTCTAGTTATTATTTCCTCATCACCTTGATATGGACAAAAAAATTTATCTGCTTTCCAAATGCATCTGCTTGGTTTCTTAGGAAATTGACCTTTACAACTTTAGAATTTGGAAAATATCTCAGAGAAACCTGGCTGTGTGTGGAGCTCAGTGTTCTGCATTTTCATCAGAATCTTATGTCTTTAACTGTATTTGTCAGCCCTGAAAAAAAGCACCCCAAAATTCTGCTGGTTACTCTTTCCCGCAGCAGTCTCTTGCCCTGCTCCTAGAATCAAGAACTGCAGAATTTCAGATCGCTTTTCCACAATTTCCATATCTTCAGGATATTGGTCCCTTTCTTCCAATTTTTTTTTTCATGGCTCTGCATTGTACTTAATGTTGTTAGTTTGAGTTTCCCAAGTAAAACAGAACTACTTCAAGGGTGGAAAACAAATTTGTTTCTGGAGAAAGTTAATATCTATAGACATATATATTTGATAAAAGACAGACCCCTCAGTAAAAAAATGAAATAATCTAATATTAATATGATACTGAGAAAATATCTCATGATTTTGATAAATTTATCTTGTCATGCATATTATATATTTTTTTCCAAATACTTAGAATAAATTAGTATATTTTGAAGTACTATTTGGCCACCACGTTGGTAAGGCAGAATGTCATTATTCGCGCTGACATTTTAAATTTGATAATGCCCATACTCATTTTCTAGGCAAAAATATTTTTTAAAAATTGAAAAATATTTCATAAAAGCTGAGGTCTAGCTGATATAACCCAACCATTGGTGTTGCAAAATACACAAAACATATAAATTCAAACCAGTTTTAATGCTCTGATGTAAAATACAACTATTATAATAACTAGCCATTTTTAAAATTTAGATTAAGAACATAAGCCAACAGAGATAGTAGGCAAGATTATAGAGACATATATAAAAACAGATTTCTTATGAACACCATTGAAAAGAATTGATATTTTTACCCTTTTCATTTTTAGGCACACAAAAGAGCACTCTTGCTCTTTTTCTCTCCCCCTCTCCTACCAACAACCATGCACACATGTGAATAATTACACACAAGTACACAAACATACATGATAAACTGATAGAGATAATTCAGTATAAATGTAACAAAGCAATATTTGCAATGAAATAGTTTATTTAATAATACATGTCTTCCTTAAGTAAAATATATAATCAAATTTAATTAAATTTTATGTAACATTATAAAGGTAATACAGTATCAAAGGAAAAACTTTTCTATAAACTATGATACAATCCAATTGATAATGGTGCATCATTACAATAGATGAATTTCATTTATTTATCTCAGATAGTTTAATACAAAGTTAGTATTTTTGAAGACATTTTAAAATTTCTCAGGTAAAAGAAACCTGGAGATAGCGCCAGTAAAACAAGAGGACATAGCCAATAGACTAAAAATTCCTTAGTGGAAGCTGTAGGACCAGTATCTTCCACAGCACAGTGGGTGGCGGCAGCTGTAACCATAGCCACCATAACCACAGCCATAATCACTGCCCAGGACACAGTAACCATAGCCCAGGCCGCCATGGTAGTTGCTGTAGTAACACATCGTGTCAGGAGTGGAAGATTCAGTAGAGGAGCAGTAAGTGAGTATCTTTAGTCTGAATGTCACCATCTGCCAAGTGCCTTTTATACACCCTCAGTGGTGGGTGGGGAAAACCACGGGCAGTGTAGCATCTTATATTTCACTAATTTGCTTCAGACAGTATCATGAATATCTTGATTTATTGGCAAAATGAGTCCTTCATAACTGAGATAGTTTTGCTCCTATGTCAGGATTCCACAATTTATGGACCTTTAAAATGAAACTCTTGTTCTATTACCAAGGCTATGTTTCATGCTATATTTATTTAGTTGAATAAATATGACCTGATTACATGGTATGGTGCAAAACACGAAAATGAGTATCCCAGTTTTTTGTCTTGTTTACCATTTCTCCATGAGAAGAAGAGTTTGAACATAATTCTCGTCTGGTGGAACATGCCTCCTGAATCTTCCTTGTGAAGGATGGATATAATATATACATACACTCTTATAAAACACTTCCTTCCACTCAATATGACTTTATTGGTTATGTTACTGGCAATATGGCAGCATGTTACTATCACATATAGACATATTTGGCATTTATTTATGAACCTTTCCTTTGGTATGTTCCTTTGATCTTTCCAGAAAGTGCATGACCATTTTATGAGCAGAAACTGTCTATGCTTTATGCTTCCTTTTGTCATCACATAGGAAGGTGCTGTAGATGTATTTGTGAAATACACCAAGGTTAAGTTTGGTGCCCCATTCTCAACTCTTGTGTCTTTTTTTACCAGGGATCATTTTTGTTCTTACAGATGCCCTGGAGTTGCAGTAGTGACTTGTCTCCTAAAAAGTGTGTGAACAGTATCGGAGAGGCATAAAGAGTCATGAACTTATTCTTCACTGCCTCAGTTTTCAGCTGATAGGTGAAGCATTGTTGGAGATAGAAATCTCCAATCATGGAAAGACTAAACTAGCACATAGCAGAGACTATGCTCCAAGGTTTTTTCTTTTTAGTTTTAAATTTTTAATGAAATTTATTAAAATATAATTTATAAAAAACAAATTATATATATTTAAGAGTAAAGCTAAATGAATTTTGACAGAGATTAATATAAATGATATATCTTCACTCTAAACATAGCTATTGGGAGAGTTCATGATGGGGGAGGAAGCTTCCTCCCTGATTTTATAATTGGTGAACCCAAATTTTCTCTGACCCCACAAACACTGCTAGTTATACGCTTTGTTATCTTCACACATTGAAAGTAGTGATGGGTGTATAAATATGATAAAGAACCTACTTTCCCTCATGTTTCTAATTTAGATGATATGAAACTTTGGAGAGAAATTCGCATAGGTTTTCAGCCTCTACAACTACTCAATTGTTATTTATTTGTTAACAACGATTTTTAAGACATTGTTTTATGTGATATCTATTATTGTTTCTGTGTCTCCTCTTATCACTGGCTTTCTCATCCATTGCATGAGATGCTAGAAAATGTGAAAGGATGTTAGAGAAACTTCAGTATTATAAAAGAAAAATAGAGCCAGCACTGATGGCCTGGTGGTTAAAATTTGGTGCTCTCACCACTTCTGCGGCCCTGGTTCGTTTCCCAGTTGTGGAATCACACCACCCATCTGTCAGTTGCCATGCTGTGGCAGTGGCTTACATAGAAGAACCAGAAGGACTTACAACTAGGGTATACAACCATGCACTGAGGCTTTGAGGAGAAAAAAACAAAAAAAGAGGAAGATTGGCAATAGATGTTAGCTCAGGGTGAATCTTTCCCCACACACACAAAAAAGTAAATAAATAAAAAGCAACCTCTATTTAAAAAAAAATAAATTTGCTTTCTTTTAAAATTAGAAAATAAGTAATTATTTTTCTTCATTGGGGCAAATGTTTATCTGACGTTATTGTGTATATCTTCAAACAATTAAGATAGATTTTCAGATATCAAAATGGTACTTGACATCTATGTTAGTCAACCTGAATTTTATTGGTAGTATTCACTTTTCAAATATGACAATGCCTAAATAGTTTTTGGGCAAAATATAGCAATTTCTTGAAAAGCAAACAAACAGTCCACTTAATCAAAATGATCTTTTGCCTGACTGATAATCACATTCCATGAAATTCTGTTGTCTCTTTACCATTTCCCAATATCATTGGGCTTCTTAAGAAAAAATAGAATAAGAGGGCACATTCATTTTTGGGATTTCAAAGGAAAAATACGGAGCTACAAGAGGTGGGGTGAGGTGGTATACGAGAGACGCAGTGACTCAGTGCATTGAAGGCTGTCGTGCTGAGGTTGTGAGCAGCCAGCAGATCCTTTCCAGAGGATTTGAACATCAAACATCAGGCAGTCAGCAGCCATTGGAGAGGGGATGTTTTGTGAACTATTTTATGGATGACATGTAGAGTATAGATAGAAGCATGTGAGGTATGAGGAGTGAATTATCTTTTCTCTGAGGCACGGTTTTAAGTAATTCAGTTGAAACTTATCATATCAAAAAATAGACAAAGGCAGGAGTTTTTAAATGTGGTGATAGAAAAACAGACAATTTTGTGGGAAAAAGTGTCATTTAAAAATTTAGCATATGAATATAAATCCATAGTCTGATCAGATTTAGCAGTGGCTACTGAATCACATGGAAGCCTGGACTACATCTGACCTTAGATAAAAAGAACTGATGTTCAGATCCTTGAATTTTTAGGCACATCAAAATCTCAGGAGACATCCAAAGGCATTGTTTTTCTATCTCTGTCTCTATTTTTCTGTTTCTCTTTCATTTCTTTATCTCTCACTATCTCTGTTCCTTTTTCTTATGTACACACATGCACACAAACACAAAAAGCAAAAATGATGGAAAGAAATTAATATAAATGCAATGAAACAATATTTACAGGGATAGACAGTTTATTAAATATGAACTTTATTTTCTCAAGTGAGCAATATGAAATAAATATTGATGAAGAAGAATAATGTTAATATAAAATAAAAAGTAAAACTTTTCTATAAATTATAAGACATCCTATTGATTTTGGTTAATCAAAATGGGGATTGCTGAATCTGAATTACCCTGTTCTTCCCAGTAGTCAGGAATGAAGTTGGCATTTCTGATGTGAGTATGGAGGTTGAATTAGGAAGCACAAGAGGAGGAGTCCAGTAGGTTGAGCTGCTCAGGAAGAACCTAGATAGAACTCATAGGACCAGAATATTACACTGCAATCTGAGTAGCCCATAACCAGAGACCGGGCACCATAGAGGTTGCCATTATGACTCATGATGACAGAAATGGTAAGTCTGGTAGAGTAGCAGGAAATATCTTCCTCAGATTGAATGTCACCAACTGCACAGTTCAGGGCCTTTTAAACACTCCCAGTTGTGTGTTGCACGAGCCATGAGCAGAGCTGCCCTTGTCATTCAGAATAATCACTCAAATGTACTTTTTAATGTACCATTGTAAGTAATGTATTAATGTATTTTTCATTTGTGTTAAAAAGTAATTGCAATTTACTTTATTTAAAGACAGTTTAGGTTAGCCAAGTCTTATTCAGTTATTAGGTTGGCCAAGCAAAATGATCAATATCAGCATCATGTCTATCATAGTTATAGGATGGGTGGGCAAGAGAGAAGAGCTGCCTGAGCCCCAGTTCTCCACAGCTGCTGTATGCAGATTCCCTAAGGCAGTACCGTTACACACAATGTCATCATTTGAGCAATGAGAGACTGGAGATGGTGTGTGCACATATTTGTGTATAGCTCCAATTTTTCTCATGCTCTCGATCGAAACTTAATGGAATTCATTAAAAATTAGTTTGTTATGTTCCATCATTTAAGCAAATGACATTCCATTATTTAGGCAATATTTATTGTGGGCTCACTATATACCAGTCACTTTCGAGGCAATGGATTGTATTACTTCTATTATTATGATTATGTCTTCTCATATGATCTGTTTTTTCTTTTATAGTATTAAGACATAGCAGTATTTCAAAGCCATTTGAAATATTGAAGTGTCCCGAGAAGACAATACAAAATTGAATTGTTTTAACTGGATATCTCCAAAGTTGGAATAATGACCAGATAACTCCAAAATGTTTCCATTAGGATAATGGGGTTTTACACCCCCTTACCAGATGAAAGTACAAAACATGGTCAGAATCTAACAATAAAGTGGTTATATTTTATGTGAGATATTTAACTAACAAATATTAATAGAATGCATTTGTAAATACAAAATAAATTCCATGTAAAATAGTAAACTCACTGAGACCTAGTCAAAGACTTACACTAAAACTAAGTATAGTGAGAAGGAAACAAGAGTTATTTTTATGGGAAAACAGGAATACGCATGGAGTTGGTCTTGTCTAAATAACTCTCAAGAAATGTGATTTTGGAGACAAAAATAAATTGCCTGTAAGAAAACAATAAAGTGAAATTTTACTGACTTGTCAATCTCTAATTATCTACCCCTTTCTTGTACTCACATGAGTCCACAACCAATTCACAGATTGCAAATCAGATTGAGTTTGGATGTGGCGTTGTTGACATTGCTCCTGTACTTGACTTCCAGGAATTATCTTTGATCTTACAGGTGCCGTGCTGGATGTCTGTTGCTGCAGTAACATGTCTTTTCAAGATGTTTGATTAGTCATAGAGACACATGTAGTGCTTGGACCCATTTTGACCTTCTCAACTCTTTTTTTTTTTTTAATAATTTTATTTATTTATTTTTTTTCCCCCAACACCCCAGTAGATAGTTGTATGTCATAGCTGCACATCCTTCTAGTTGCTGTATGTAGGAAGTGGCCTCAGCATGGCCGGAGAAGCGGTGCGTCGGTGCGTGCCCAGGATCCGAACCTGGGCCACCAGCAGCAGAGCGCACGCACCTAACCACTAAGTCACGGGGCCGGCCCTGATCTCAACTCTTACCTGAGAAGACTGGTGCTTTTTGAAGGCAGATCTTTACTTAGAGAAGACTATGCTCCAGGGTTTGCCTTAAGATGAACACTTAAATGTAATAGATGAGATACTCTTTTCTGACCTTTTATGGATCTAGACGGCAGATGAAAGACTTTGTGTGAACAAAAAGAGCATAAAAAAGTATCTAACTGAGTGAAATCCAGCTTCAGATGAATAGTTAGTTGCAAAGTATTACTAAAACGCCGTAAACAAATGTACCCCTTGAGTTGATGTATTTGACCATGTATTAAAATGCAATTCTGTTCTATTTTATTTCAAGTTTATAAAGACTATGTCTGTCACATATGGTTCTCTCATCAGAGACACTAAAATAGTTCTTTATATGATTAAATATAATTCATTCAACAAGTATTTATTGTCTTCTACAATCTAGTAATGTTTTAAAGCAGTGGATTATTGTTTTCTATCATTCATGGGATGAAATTATAGAAATTACGGAAGGAGAATTTTTTTTCGCAAGTTTCTTCTGAAAAGACTTCAGTGGAAAAATAGAATACAAATATTTTAATGTATACCAAGTTATTATTTATCATAATTTGGGACAATTATGCATATAGCTATACATGGTGTTATGCTTATTGCGGGCTTCTAAAAATAATTTATGAAATATTGCTTTCGGCTTGGCCATATATGTTGGTCTTTTGTAATGCCTTTGATAATGCTGACATTTCAAATATGAATAGGTACATATTCATCTTTTGTTCAAAGTATTAGAATTTCTTACAAATCAAATAAAAAAGAAATATCCAATGTAAATGACACTTTACCAGATGAATATCTTATCAGAGAAGAGCCTATTTCCCATTGTTTATTGTTGGGGTGAAGGGACTGGTGGAAATTTGAAGTGAGCTGGAAAATGAATCTTTTTGACTTCAAAGGAAAACTTGGAATTACAAATTAAGTATTGAATGATATAGTAGGATTATAATATATACATATATACACATATATAAATATTATAAAGTATAAAATGAGTTCCTGTGTTAAATCTTTTTGTGATGAGATGATATCAATGAATCACTCTTGGAGGGATGATGTATAGTAGAATATCAGACAGGTACACTATTTAAGCAGTGTCTGAATGGTGTCCGGGAGCCGGCTTGTACCAGCTCAGAGATCCTATTCTTCTTATCTCTGCATTTAATGGCATCACATTCGTAGCTTTGTATCAGAAACATTGGGAGTACTTACACTATGGAAATCTGCAAACACCACAAACAGGACGTTTTTTCCTCCTGAGGGTAGTTTACCAATACACCACTGCACCAGACCTAAACATATAAGCTTATTACTAGTTGTGATGGGAAAATAAACTGTTGAGTCAAAAGCATCTAAACCTGTAGAGCATGAGACTAAGACTCCAGGCTGATTAGACAGAGGGAGCAGTGACTAAAGAGTCACAAGGAAGCATAAATTTTATATGAACTGGTGTTACACCCTTGTCTTTCTGGCATCATTGTCACCTCAGGATGCGCCAAAGACAAGTGTTCTCTTTCTCTTGTATTTTCTTCTTCCCCACCTCTATTAATCAGAATTCTCCAGAGAAACAGAACCAATAGGAGACATATGGATATATATATAGATATGGATATCTATAGGAAATCTTCTATATCTATATGGAGATTTATTGTAGGAATTAGCACACATAATTATGGAGGCTGAGAAGTCTCATGATCTGCCATCTGCAAGATGGGGAACCAGAAAAGCCAAGGGTGAAATTCAGTCCTAGTCCAAAGGTCAGAGAACCAGGACTGCTGATGTCCAAGGGCAGGAGAAGATGGATGCCCCAGCTCAAGCAAAGAGAACAAGATCACCTTTCCTCCACCGTTTTGTTCTATCCGTCTTCAGCAGATTGGATGCTGCCCACCCACATTCATCAGGGAAATCTTCTATACTCAGTCTACCAATTCAAATGTATATCCCTTTCAGAAACATCTTCACAGACACATCCAGAAAAGTTTTGCCAGCTATCTGGACATCCCTTAGCCCAGGCAAGTTGACACAAAAAATTAACCATCATATCACTCCATTTGCCAATATACAAAAACACATACATGCACCTGCACACACACACACACACACACAAATGACAAAGAAAATCAATTTAAATGCAATAAATCAATATTTTCCATGAGATAAATGTTTACTAAAATTAAACTTTTCTCACATCAAAGTTTTTGATCAAAAAGATAAGAAATTTTGAAGGCAATATAATATCAAAGGAAAAACTTTAAAAAAAATTGTGAAACATTCCTGATGATTTCAGTGATGCTAGGTGAGGCTTGCAGAATCTGACCTATTTTTTTTTTTTTAGATACTTTAGGATGATGTTGACATTTTAGAATAGAAAATGGAATTAGTCATATGAAGAATCATGGAGGCAGATTCAGGGAGCCTAGGTGGAACAATCAATTGAGTTTCTCTGGAAGTTTCTCAGTAGAACCCACATGACCAGTATCTTCTGCAGCATGATGGGCGGCAGCAGCCATATCCATATCCACCTTAGCCACAGCCGTAGCCACAGCCTAGGTCACCACAGCCACAGCTACCATAACCACAGCCCAGACCACTGTAGCCATAACCCACATCTCCATATTAGTTGCCGTAGTAGCACATGGTTTCAGAAGTGGAGGATTTGATTGAGGAGTAGGGAATCAGTTTCCTCGGTTTGAGCATCGCATCTGCACAGGTCCTTTTATATGCACCCACAGTTGTGGGTGGGACACATCACAGGATTTGTTGATCACGTATTTCCTACTCATTTACATTAGCGCACTTCCTGAATCTTTGTTTCATTAGACAACGTGAGGCCCTTGTAAGCAAGATGACTTTGCTATTGAGTCAGCACTATGATCCATCATGTGCCTTTAAGGTGCTTTTCTTATTCTCGTTTTAAAATCCTTACTCATCCTTTATTTATTTAGCTTAAAACAGTTGACTAGTTTTTATCTAGTTTAATCACTGACTAGGTTCTAAAATGTTGATTTTTAACATTCTGTCATTAATCTTGCATATATTATGTGAGGATATTTACAAAGTGAAAAATAACCTTCTTAACAATAGTGCTTTTCAGTAGAGTCAGGTAAGCTTTTCCATGTTTATTATTTACTTTAATAAAAGTAAATTCCATGCAGGCATAAAAGTATAGAATTGCATTTTGAAATTTCATAAACACATCCTCAGAATTTAATAACTATCAACATTCCACCATCAGTTCCTGCTCTCCCTGTCCATTTTTTGTAGTTATTGTTATTTCTACTGAATATTAAAACAAATCCAAGACAAAGTAGCATATTTCTTATAAGTAAAGAATTCTTACTTCAGTGTGTCTCTCTATCACAAAATGAATTTGAAAAATATATATATAACTACAATACCATTGTCACACAGGTGAAATTTAAAAAAAAAGTTTCTTAGCATCCTCTAATACTCAATTCATACTCAGGTTTTCTTGGTTGGTTCACAAATATATTTTTATAGACAATTTTTTCGCTTTGGGACTCACATTGCATTTAGACGTAATTTCTTTTAACTCTTTTTTAAATATGTAATAGTTCTCCAGTCTCTTTTTTCGTGCATTTTATTTTTTAAAGAAACCATATTATTGTCCCATAGAACTTTTAAATTTTGGATGTGGCTAAATTTTGTCTTCCTTGATTTTTCTTTTCATTTATTCCTTTATCCCTCATACCATCTGTGTCCTGGTAGGTAGGTATAGAAGGTTGATGTGATTCTGGGCATTCTTCTTCTTATTTTTGACAATAAAAATACTTTATAGATGCTCTGTGTACATTCTTCTGTATAACATTAGGAGGCACATGCTGTCTGGTTGTCTCATTGCTTCAAATTTTGTAATGTTGGGAATATTAATTGGGTTCATGTTACAATATTCCCCATCAATTTTTTATCTACTGATTTTTGCACTTGGTGATAGTTACTTAGACTCATTACTGCTAGAAGTTCTAAAATACTGATTTTTAAAATTCTATCATTACATCTCAGACCACTGTAACTATAGCCCAGGCCACCACAGTAGTTGCTGCTGCAGCATATGCTGTTACAAATGGAAGGTTCAATTGAGGAGCAAGAAATAAGTTTCCTGAGTTTGAATGTCACCATCTGCAAAGGATCTTTTATACGACATAAATAGTAGATGGGAAAAACCACAGAAAATGTTGACCTCATATTTCACATTAATTTACAATAGAGCTCCTCATGAATCTCTACTTCTTTCATTATGTGAAGTGAGTTCCTCAAGCCATGATTACTTAATTATGATGCCTGGATTCTCACAGTCTATTCACTTGCCTTTAGTAGGAAGATTCTATTCCATTTTGAATAGTTGTGTTCACTCTATGTGAACTATATAAAAATATATTTAATATCTTGCATCAAGTGCCACGATATTTCATGAGCATATAAGGCCTTATTGTTTTTTTCCTCTTTTCACTTGAAGAATATTAACTTCCACTACATAATCAGATGTGAGATAGGTGGTTGGAAGAGGAAAGTACTTGAAGCCATATGTCTACAAATTTTATGAATTATTTTCATTAGAGAAAAAGATTTTTCACCCCAAGGTAATGTTTCTCACTGGTTAATGGCATTGATTGACTAATTATAAATACATTTCTATCTTATTATAAAGACACCTCTTCTTTCGTTATGATATTTACATTAATTTTTAATGTCTGTGTTTGATCATATTTTCTGAAGTTGAATATTTACCCATGAAGTTGACCATTTAGCATTTATTTTATATTCTTTTCCATTAATGTATGATGGTTCCACATTCAGAGAGTTTTTAATCTATTTATTGGTAGAAATTGATGGCATTTTATCCATTCATCCATCACAGGGTGATCAAATCCCACTGACATAGATATGGGAAATGAGGAGGGTTTAGTTCAGTGGTCCTGGTGAAGTTGTCTTCTCTTCCATCCTCCTTCCTCACCCCTGCTAGGTTCCCAGAGTTTCTTTTGCTCTTTGTATTTTGCTGAGGAGCTTCTGAGAAATGCACACACAGGTTAGCTGGATAGTAGCAGAGGGGGCATGTATATCATAGGACAGGTGTTGTCATGCGTGGGAATCAACTGGGTGTTGTTCTTGTTGCATATAGAAAAAAAATCTCTGTCTATGGGAGAACATGCTCCAGGTTTTCAAGTTTAAATGAACAATTTAATTTCTATAACTGAGCTGGGTTTTTTTTCGCAGACACTGGCTGGATCTAAGTGTGAACCAACAAGAGGACATGGTATGTGTGCAACTGACTGAAATCTAGTGAAGCAATGGTATGCATACGGTATCACTGGAGAAGGGTATGATAGATAAACATACGAGATAATTGGTGAAGTTTTTCCAATTATGTCTAAAAAAGTAAGTTTTTGCTATTTTATTAGACAATTTTAAACACACAATCCAATTTCCTCATCAGAATCATCAGAGGGTTCAAAATTGTGCACTTGCCTTCCAGTATTCATGATCACAAGAATGTAGAGTAAAGGATGGTGGATTAAAAACTCTCTACTTTCCACTGCTACTGAATTCATCTTACTCTCTGAGCTTACTCTGGGAAGGTTTGAACAACACCAGTTGGACAAAATAGAATCATTTGAGCATAGAGTCTCCGGAGAGATAAATGTGTACACATCTGAATAGTCATGGTTTTTCACATGCTCTTAATTTTAAAAGTAAGCTCTTAATTTGAAAGCATTTTAAAAGTCATATAAGACATTAACAAAGATTAGTCAGCCTTATATATTAATTCACTTATTTTCCATATATTCATTTAAAAAAAACTTGAAACCTTACTACTGCCGGTCACTGTCCTTGGTGCTGGAACCATGTGAATTCTATCAATAGTATTGTGTTCTTAGTATTATTTTATTTTTCTCTTGTAATACAGACTGTGGTATTTTTAGAGCCATTTGAGAAAATTCCATTATACTACGGGGATACATATATTAGAATATTTTACATACTGAGAAAATGAGACAAGACTTCTAATATTTTATAGCAAACCACAAATGTCCTTAATTAATCTTACAACCTAGTTTTAAAAATTAATTAATATAGACTTGCAATTCCTGAAGAATGGCTTGACATGTATATTATTCTTAAGGAATAATACCTGTAATATGCAATCTGTTGATATTTTGTATTGATATAGTGGCTATGCCTTTATCAATCACTTGGGGAAAAGTTTATAATTGCAAATGAAGGTCAAAATGGCACACAATGTTAAATCAAAATGACTTTTCAACAGACTGATGCTGAAATTACATTATTCTTATTTTTATTTTTCTGATAGTTTATGGAAGAAAGTTATATTCAATATAAAAATAAGTTTCAATATCTTCAAAAGAGAAATTGAAAATATGAAACTCAAAACCACTGTTCCACAAAAGCAGTGATCTAATTTCTTATTAGCCTGATGTGCTAATGCAGTCATGGGGTGGCACTTTCTAGAGATTCTCAAAGACAAAAGCGATGTGCAGACCCACTTTGTGTGATGCCATCAGATATGGGAAATGGAGGGTCATTTAAAAGATGTGAAGTGAAAAATCCAAGTACAACCACCAAGCAGCACAGTCCTAAATATCTACATTATGAGCACAAGGAAATAGCCAAAGACTGGGATCCATAGAGCATGGTGGGAAATAGGAGTATTTATTCATTAATTAAACACCTAGCATGTGGGCTGTTTTAATATGATCAGGTATAGATGGTTGCAGTGATTACAGGTTCATCAAAAGCAAGTTTCATTTAGAAATAACTTATTCTTGGGCTTCGACTTTTTATCATATCAAGAAAGTCAATGTTTCTGTCACAATAATATTTTCTCACATTCATATGCATGCAACAAATGTAACAAAAGTAACATTAAAAAAGCAATATTTTCAACATAGGAGATTTTATTGAAAATTGAAATAAATTTTGTCTCACATGAAGGATGTGGAACTAAAATATATGCAGAGCAATAATCGCAATGCTGTAACAAGAGAAAATGTTCCTTTATAAATCAAGACATTCCAGATGATTTTGTTCAACAGATGACAGATGTAGAATTTAAACTATTCTCTCCTTCCCAAGTAGCCCAGGATGAGACAGTCACTATTTTATAAAGAGAAGAACTCGGAAAGTGCAGTCGGGAAGCACAGGAATAGGAGTCTCGGAGTGTCTCCAGAAGTTTTTCAGTAAAATCCGTAGGACCAGTATCTGTCATAGCAAGATGGGCAATAGCAGCCATATCCATACTTGCCATAGCCAAGGCCACAGCCACAGCCATAGCCACAGCCCAGGCCACTATAGTAGCTGCCGTAGCAGCACATGGTGTCAGGAGTTGAGAGTTGAAAGCTCAATTGAGAATCAGGGAACCAGTGTCCTCAGTCTAAACATCACCATCTGCCCAGGGCCTTTTATACACCTTCAGTGGTGGGTGGGGCAAACCACAGTAAGTACTAAACTCATAATTCACACTAATTTACATTAGAAAACTTCCTTAAGCTCATGTTTTTTTCAGGCAAAGATAGACTCACAGGCTAGATATTTATTTTGCTTTCACGTCAGCATTCTCACAATCAAATCACATAACTCTAATAATAAATAATTGCTGTATTTTCAAATCTGCATCAAACTGGGCTAGTTAGTGAAAATTCATTGACTAGGTTTTATGGGATTTTGAAAGAATGTTGACTCTTCACATGAATTTATAGGTTCATAGGCAGATATTTTAACTAAAGTAAGAATTCTGTCAAAATGCTTATGTATTTTTTTATATGATTCCTCCCTCCCAGGAAAATATATGCCTTCAATGCTTTGTAATGGATAGACTGACACAATGTGTATTCAAATGTCATTATAAAGGCACCCATACGTCCATCTGTAATTACGTTACTTTTTTATTATTTTGGGGGGAAAATTTACAATTTTGTTAAAAATGAGACGTTGGCTTACATATTTGTTTTTCTTATCAAGTTTTAAAAGGATGTGGAGAAATTGGAACCCTTGTACACTATTGGTGTGAATGTAAAATGGTGCGGCCACTATGGAAACAAGTATGGTAGTTCCTCAAAAATTAAAAACAGAACTACCATATGATCCGACAATCCCCCTTCTGGGCATATTTCCAGGTATATATCCAACAGAATTGAAATCAGGTTCTCAAAGAAATATCTGCACTTCCATGTTCATTGCAGCATTACTTGCAATAGCCAAGACACAGAAGTAACCTAACGTCATCGATGAATGAATAAAACAGGGAGTGTATATATACTTTGGAATCTTATTCAAACTTAAAAAAAAAAAGGAGATTTCTGCAGTTTGTGACAACATGGATGAACCTGGAGGACATTATTCTAAGTGAAAAAAGCCAGTCACAGAAGAACAAATAGTACAGGATTCCTTTTATATGAGGCTTCTAAAATAGCCAAACTCATAGAAACAGAGACTAGAATGGTGGTTGACGAGGGCAGGGAGGAGGGGGAGATGAAAAGTTGCTTTCAAAGGGTATAAAGTTTCAGTTATGCAAGATGCATAAGTTGTAGAGATCTGCTGTACAACATTGTTCCTATAGTTAACAGGATTGTATCGTGTACCTAAAAAGCTTGTTAAGAGGGTAGATCTCATGTTAAGTGTTCTTCCCTCAATATCAATAAAAACAAGGAGGTAGGAGGGAACTTTTGGAGGTGATGGATATGTTTATTACCTTGATTATGGTGATGGTTTCACAGGTGTAATCATGTCAAAATTCATCAAATTATATTCTTTAAATATGTGCAGTTTTTCTGTGTGTTTAAATTACACCTCAATAAAACTGTTACCTCAATAAATAAAACTGTTAAAAAAATGACTGATCTTTCTACAGAGAATGGGCAGACTGTGGCAGGATTTTTTGCTTTTCTCTGTCACAGTGTATCAAATTCATGTGTTCCTCTCACAACAGTCCAAGTGGAGGTCTGGAGACTTCTCTATTCCTCCCCTCACCTGAGTTCTTCGGTGTTCCATTGACCTCCCCGTTGCCCTGACGTTCTGGAGTGAGGTATCCTCTCAAGGCTGCTGTTTATCAGCATAGGGAACACATAATTACCTGTGTGAGTTTGGAATTCTGTTCTGAAGGCAGCTAGAAGCACAGTGCATGGGGCAGACAGAACAGTTCTCAGTCATGAAAGAGCGTAGGTTATCTCTTAGGAGAGGCTATGGGGCAGGTTAGACTTTAAGACAAACATTTAAATACAGTATTTGAAGTGCTTCTTACTGATGTCGTCTGTAAACTAGATGGAAGAAGCAAAAGAGGATATTTTGAAAAAAGCTAAAGGAGGAAGACACAGTGATGTATCTAGTTGGCTGAAACCTAGCTACACGATGATATTCAAATGGAATCTGCTGAAAAGTACCATAGATGATATGGTTGAATTGATAAATTTAATCCATTATGTATTAAATAATCGTATTTTATTTTTAAAAGATGGTTTTTATATACCCTACCCAAGAACTCAGTGATCTGTAGTATTCACTTGTTCTCAGTCTCGTCATAGTCATAATGTGGTTGGGTGAGGGACTGAGAATGTCCCTTTTTCCATCTTATAATAAAGCTATATTCCATTCTGAGTACTCCACAGAGAGTACATAAAGAGACAATCAATACTTTCTGGGTAAAATAAAGTTATTTGAACATTAAGACTCTGAAGATAGTTTATATCCCTACTTTCTCATATTCTACTAAAGTAAAATATGAAATTCCAGGGAGATCTTTTTCAATATTATTTATTGTCATTAATTATTTGTTCAAAAACATTGATTAGGCACATACCACGTGCCAGCATCTTTTCTAGCTTCAGGGCTATGATCCATTATCAGTGATATTGTGTGGAATAATATCTTTTTATTATTCATTACTTGAGGATATGTCAGTTATGCAAGGGCCTTTGGCAAAATTCCACCATCCCAGAGGAAAAATTGGAGGAGAATTATTTGAATCAGTTGCTGAAACAATGAAATAGGACTCCTTAAAATGTAAAAATATTTCCTGCATTGTGCTATTGAAAGTTCTTCAAATAATAGTATACTTTTGAAATTTCCGGAGTGCTTCCAGCCGCACGTGTTGATGTCTGAGACTGCTGTCTGCACCATGCATGAGATGGTCAGAGACATCGCTCCTCATTGATGTCTTGAGAATGAAGATTCCTTTTCCTCATTTGCTTGGGGAAGGAAGCTAGAATAACTGAGAAAAGCAGTTTTGTTTTCTTCAAATTAGAAGTTGGAAGAACAAGATTAGTAACCCTAATGAAAGTGAAAGGTGGTGATCCAGCTTGCTAAAACATTGTTTTCCAAGAAGGCAGCCAGATGGCATTTTTGGGTAGATCTCATTGCTAAAATCAGAACAGACCCACACTAAGTAGACAGGTATGTGTTGTACTCTTTTGCTGTTGAACTCAGGGGAAGAACAAGAAGTATGAGAGGCAGAATAAACCACTTATACCTACTGCAAGGCACAAATCTAAATGATACAATTTAACTGTGGAGTTTTAGAAAAACAGCCAAAGACAGACACATCTAGCATATGTTAATAGAAAAAATAGTCTATTACTGTGTGAAATAACATTTAACTTGTCTGTGTATGAATAATAGTGCTGCCTATAGGTATATATGAAAACACAGTTTTTATATACATATTATAATGGACTGATGATCATATCCTTATCTCTTTTGGAAAATGATCATCTAGAATAACAACAAAGGCAATGTCCAAAGGCAGTTCCCCGTGGAAACATACAAATTAATGTAAATAAAGATAAATAATACTGAATATGACAAAACAAGTTCATTAAAAATTTAACCTAAAATTTTCCCTTATGAAAGGTATTGATCAAAAATAGAAAAGAAATATATTGGTAACCCAATAGGAAAGATAAAATTTATCTATAACTTTTGACACATTCATGTCTATTTTCATCAATTGAGAAATATATCAGATCTGAATTTTGTTTTTTCCAGTTACCCTGGATGAGTTTGTTACAGTTCGTATAGAGAATAGACTTAACTCTTGTAAATAACTGTCGAAGCGGAGTCAGGAAATGAGAGGTGAAGGAGTCCAGTAGCCTGAGCTGCTCTGGATATTCTTCAGTAGCATCTATAGGGCCAGAATCTGCCACAGCAAGATGGGCAGCAGCAGCCATGCCCATACCACCATCCCCACAGCCAGAGCAAGAGCCTAGGGCGCCATAGTGTTTGTTGTAATAGTGCATGGCATCAGGAGTAGAAGTTTCAGTTGTGGAACAGGGAATTATTTTCCTCAATTTGAATGTCACTATCTGCACATGAAATTTTATACACCTTCCATAGTGTATGAGGCTGTGTGACCTCATATTTCAGACAAAGTCGAATAATAGAACTTCATGAAACACTTGTTTCAGTGAGGAGAGGTCCTTAGAGAAATACTATTAATTATTTTCCCTGGAATCCAATAATTATGTCATGTCATAATTAGAGCTTCTTCTTGTATTTGGAGATCTTCTCACTCTGTGTTTTGTTATTAATGTCTATGCTTAAGTTCCTTGAAATGCTGTAAATGTTCAAGCCCTTTGACCCAGTTTTCTTTCTTTTTTTCTTACAATAATAATTTCCATTGAGTATTCAGATATGCAATCAAGGAACAGAGAATATATCTATTTAAGTGAGAAATTGATAGAAGTGAGGAGTTATCTGAAATAAAATATCTTTTAAATTACATAATTCTTTTCCTTCGTGCAAACAACTCTTCATACCAAATAATATTTTTTGCTGATTTTATTAACAATGAACTGACATTTACATTAAAATGCTAACATGAAGTCAAGTATTTTTTTTTAGCATGCGAGTTTTATTTGTTAAGCGTAACTTTGATTCTTTCTACATGAGTTCACCATTATATTACGCAATTAAGCATTTATTTAGAAATCCAAGTATTGGTGTTGGGTCTCCTCCCACATCTCACCCCTTGGGTTCTTATATATTCAACTTGGTTTTAAAGTTGTCTTTGAGTTTCTCCAGGAAAGTTTTCTTGAAATAGTGGCAGAAGAAATGTGTGACATGGGCTTCTCATATCTGCTTCTGCATTCAATATATTGTGGTAGCATATGTCATATATAGTATTTATCTGGAAAACTCCACTGTAAGCTTATGAGAGTAAAAAAGGCAAACAAATATATTATGAAAAGAGTTTTGGTTTTATGGACCCCTTGATAGGGTCTGGGTCTCACAAGTGTCAACAGACCACACTGGTTTAGAGCAGTGATCTTCAAATTTTTAGATAAGAAAACATACCCTCCAGAATTTGAATTTAACAATTTATTTACAAGTTTTTTAAATGCATTAATTACTAATAATCATTAAATAAAAAGCATATAACATTATTTATAATAGTAAGAACTCACATTATGATAGATATGCTTTAGTACATTAAAAAATTTTTCTTTAAAATTTTGTAATACATAGATTTGAAGTTTTGGTTCTAAATTCAGGGTTGATTTTAATTATTAGAAAAGATATATTATTTGCTACATTAACCAAATCACGATACTAGTTTTTAATCCCATTATCTAGTTATGCAATTTGTTTTTTAAATTTGGCTAATAAATATGTATCTCCTTTAATTTCAACAGTTTGTTTTTACAAATTAATTGAGATATTTTGTTTTTATACTAATGGGGTCAAAACTGACTAAAACTCTTCATTTGAAAACAATTTCAAAAAAGATTAGTATATTCTATTTTAAAGTTTTAATATTACACAGATATCAGAGTTTTATAGGTAGGGCACCAATATAAAATTTAATAACATCACAATGGAAACAATCTCAAATGTCCATTTATAAAATGCTCTCTCCCAACACAGCAGCAAGCCTGGATTACTTTGGGAGCTGAGTGTTGAATGAATGAATGAATGAATGAATATATGAAACAGACTTCTTAATAAAAATAGTCTATCATAAAGAGATTTACTGAAAAGACAGCCGGGTTCTCAGAGCTGGCACAACATTCCCTATGTCCCATTTCAGCTGGACACAAGTTCTATATGAGTGACCTCAGGCAACTGAGAGGCTTTCTTGTGACGAAGATACCAGAAAGCAGTCAGAAAACAGACACCTGGAAAACTCATAGAAGCGTGACTTAAAATGTGGGTGTGTTCCTCTGTGTTCTGGGGAAACAAAGACAGTCAGCCCCGTGCAACTACTAGACTTTAGATGCATTTTGAACTATTTTGCTGGTGAATTAAAGAGAAGAAGACAAATTTATGTGAGGAGGAAGCAATCAACGATGTCACATGGAAACTCAGCTTGAAATAGTATGAAAAATATGTAAAGGGACAAGAAATAGAAAAAAAGGATGGAGGAAAGCAGTGTCAACCCGTTGGGATAGTAACTCCCTACGGGTTTCCATCATACAATCATCCACAGGCAAAAAAGACCAAGAAAATAAATAAACGTGAAAGCACACCATATTTGCAAAGAGATTGCATTTATTGAAAGAAGTATTTAGGGATCAAAAGGAAGCTTTCATTGCATTTTAAAAGATATTCTTTATGATCTTGCACAATGGAACCAGAGAAAGATGACAGCTGTAGTTTTTTCATGATATCTCAGATTTAGATTTTTGCTATTTTGAGGAGACAAGATGAGATGAACAAGACCAGCAGCAAAATTCATGTTTCACAGAGGGACAAATCTGATGGGCTTACAGGCTCTAGAATTTTTCAGTAGAATCCACATGGCCAATATCTTCCATAGCAAGATGGGCGGTAGCAGCCATATCCGTAGCCACCATAGCCACGATAGCCACAGCCATAGCCACAGCCAAGCCCACCATAGCCATAGCCCCCACAGTAGTTGCCGTAGTACACCATGGTGTCAGGAGTGGATGGTTCAAGTGAGGAAGAGGAAGATAGTTTCCTGAGTTTGAATATCACCGTCTTCACAAGGTCTTTTATACTCCCTCAGTAGTAGCTGTGGCAAGTCACAGGCAACGTTGCCATCGTTACAAATTATTTTGCACTAACCACAAACAACACCAACAGCAAAGCTCTCATAAATCTCTCATTTCATTAGGCATAGTGAAGCCTTCATAGCCAAGATTACTCTGCTGTTGTGTCAAGATTTTCACAATCAAATCATGTGCCTTGAATGGCAGCTTTTTGACTTGGCTTTGAAGCCCTTCCTCATTGAAGGCTCAGATTTAAATTCCATAATGAGATCCTATGAAATCACAGAAACTACGCAAACTGCAATTGATGCAGATTGTTTTGGCTTTAAAAATACCCTCAAACTCATCTGCCCATTGAGGAAGTTACTCTGTTTAGCTTTGGGGAAATAGACATGCTATGGGGCAAGGTTAACTTAAATTATGAGTTGTGTAATATTGCCCAATATTTCTTCATAGATAAAACAACTCATTTTATTTTAAATACATAATTCGGGTAACATTTTTAGAAGATACAATTTTACAAGTGTACGAATACACTTTATTTTTCATATTTTACCAAATTCTATCCTGACTCATCATTTCCACTGGATGGCAAAATATTCTTGTCCCTTCCAGGTAAACTCAGCAAAATTCAATGATGTTCTTAAAATTCAATTGTGTGAAAGGTTTCGCCACTCCTTCTTCTCCTCCTAAGGTGGACTTTAATGTGCAGTGATATTCTGTTGATTGCAATGGAGCCCCTTCATCTGTCTTGTACTGACATCTGTGGTTGGTATGGTGCATATTGGCATTTTCCATTGCCATAACCAAAAACTCCTCTGGCCTGTCCACTAGTTACTACTCAGCGCTACATCTTTGTGTCTCTGGCTGTATAGCCAAAAAGTCTTTCATCGTGCTAGGGAAATCAATGAGTTTCCACTCAGATCCATCTGGGTGGGCACCAATTGTTGCATTCTCTACCTACCTGTGTTATGTTTGTTCAGTAACTCACAGGATTTGCTCCTTCTCAGGAAAATCAGAGTGTCTCTTTCTCTACATTTAGAGGCACAGCTTTAATGTAGGGTTTCTCTTCCTTTCAGCTTCAATGGCACTAGGCCCCCAAATGAGGACTTAATCATGCCTGAGTTCTCTTGTTCAACTCATCAACTCTCCATTAAAGCTTATATCCAGGAAAACAGTTATAGGATGAAATAAATAATAATAGCAAACATTATTCTACTACTCATTATTTGCCAGACACTGTTCTAAGTGCTTGAAACATATTAGATAATTTGACTCTCAAAATTGTTTTGTGGGGTAGGTATTATTATTACCATCTCATTTGCAGATGGGGTAACTGAGGCACATAGTGGTGGTGACACAGCTATAAGTGAGAGAGGTAAGATTTGAACCCAGAGAGCTGATTTCAGAAGTTTTATCTATTATGCTCTACTGACTTTTATAAAGTCATCGTACTAAGAACGTAAGTTTAGAGAGCGATTTCACTTAGTCATTGAATTTGGCTCTGAGCCTCATTGCATAAAAAATAATAAAATTGGCCGTTAATAATATGTTCCTTATAGTTCAAGATATTTTACCAAGAACTCCTTGTTTGTTGTGAAAATCTACTAGTACCATGAAACATATCTTTGGCAGTATTATTGTTTTAAATAAATAAATGTCCGCATTCACCTTTGAGTCAAAAAATAAATACTGAAATTTAAAGAAAACTCTTTCATGAAAGTGCAATTTTATAAACGAAATGAAATCACATCATTTATATTTTCTGGCTGTTGATTTAGGATATAAATTTGAAACCATGGAAAAGATATTTGGTGTATTAAAAATAGAACCCTAAAAGGAAATATTAATGTAAGTGAGAGAGAAAAGTTCAGTTTTCTCAGGCCTGGTGTTCCAGAATTTCAAACTCTTGGCTTTTGGTCAATAGTCTCATGAAGCTGAGTGATACATTTTGGCTTTTCTTGTAAAATATCTCTCAAGTGAAAATGAGGAGAATCTCTAAAGGAAAAAGTGGGTATGGAGCAGCAGAGAAGAGATGGAGAAGCTAAAGGTTAAAGTAGATTATGATGGCTTGTTCAATGTCAGCCAAAAAAAGGTAAAATAATTGGTTGTTTGAAGTAGGTCAGAATGTCTACTTAAAAATGCTCTTTCTTGCCATAAAGACTGGTTACAAATGGGTCATTTGAAGATCTTGTATGACTGGGGTTTTGAAGATGAGACAGTTTTTTTTTTTTTTTTTGTGAGGAGGAGTAGCCCTGAGCTAACATCTATGCCCATCTTCCTCCACTTTATATGGGACACCGCCACAGCATGGCTTACCAAGTGGTGCATCAGTGCATGCCCGGGATCCGAACCTGTGAACCCCAGGCCGCCAAAGCGGAGTGCGCTCACTTAACCGCTTGCGCCACCGGGTCAGCCGCGAGACAGTTGATTTTTATTAATAACTCACAAATGATTCAGTTGTGACTAAACAATAGCAAATGTCCTCAATGCCCCTGAGGCTAGACCTTAAAACCAAGAGTCAACAAATTACTCAGATTGGTCCTACAAGTTAGCCAATAGCTTGACTTGTATGGTGGTTCCCACTCGCATTAAGGGCATATAAAAGGCCCTCTTCAGGGAAATTGTCCAACCTGAAGTCATCTACTCTCTTTCTTTTCCCAAGCACAACCTCAACAACCAACACCATGTGTAGCTACTACAGAAACTACTATGGGGACCAGGGCTATGGATGCTGTGGCTATGGAGGCCTGGGCTATGGCTGTGGCTCCTGCTATGGCTGTGGGTTCCGCAGACTGGGCTGTGGCTATGGCTGTGGCTATGGCTGTGGCTATGGGTATGGGTCCCCCTCTCTCTGTGGCTATAGATATGGATATGGGTCCCCCCTCTCTGTGGCTATGGATGCGGCTCTGGCTATGGTTACTACTATTGAAGACGCCATGGGAGACTCTCATGCTTTACACCTGGACTTTGGGATTCACCAATCTGAACCCCACATGTCCTGAGCTTTATGATTGGGTGACAACTATCTTACACCACAAGTTTTTGATGTGATTTTGCTGAAGACTTGCCTTCTGATGCCTTCCGGATCTGATACTCCAAACTTTTCCTTTCCTGAATTTAACTCATGAGAAGAGGAAGAATGTGAAATTCATCCTGTGAACTCCTGTGTGGTCTTTCATAGGGATTTTCTGTTAGAGATCTTGCATTTTGATTTTGATACAGGGTCTTTTTTTCTGTTTTTCTAGTAAACTTATTCAGTCTGCTATAACAATCCTGATTTTCTTTTCATTTAATACTCAGTACTTATCATTTTAGCTTTTTTTATTGTTTGCATTAAAGGAAATAATCACCTTATTTAAGGGATATCTTCTTTTTATGTTTCTAATTCAATTGCTCTACCAAATCCTTGATATGTGACATAAAGAAAGTAACAATCTTTGTAGCCGTCAGTTTTCCACTCTGGTTAAGCAATAATGATACATGTTATTTTGGGTTATTGTTAAGATAAACAAAATAATATTTGTCAATTTAGTTAAGCATTACCTGAAAACACTATATATTCCAAGTGCTTTTACATTGAAACTTTCATCTACATGAAATTCTTTAGAAGATATGAGTGTTGACTCATAATTCCTGATTCTAATCTTTGATTTGGGTGTGTTTAAGCAAGAACTGTTCCTTATGCTTGTCTAGAGGTAGAGAAGTTCAAATCTACCTGGCCTGTCTCCATCTAACTTTTACACGTCTTGCTATGGTTTACAAATTTGTTTTTAAAAGGTGACATTTCTAAAACCCATTAGGTATTTATATCTAGAGCCATTTCATGGCATTCTACATTCTTATTTGTCCTGAGATATTTCTTTCTTGTGATTTGCGTGGTTTCACAGTTGTATTGCAATTACTTGCCTTTCCACTAATTTTCTGTGACTCATATATTTGTAAACTTGGCAATTATCTTTTCTTGAAATGGGATTTCTAGATCTTGGGCGTGAATGAGTTTAAGTGCTGTATTTAGTTTAAAGTAATGAATGTGCCCCAATTCATGTCCACAGATTCACAGTTTAAAATTGTTAACCTCACAAGAAGGAATTAAGATCCCCCAAAAGATCAAACTCCCAAAGAGACCATTTTTTTCCTCAAAGTATGCCTTATGAGGACTTGTCTTCCTATTTACTTTCTTCTTGAAACTTAAAATTTTTGTTTAATATGAAGTGGAAATTGGATTATCTATGCTTACACATCTCAAAAAATAGTGGATTTTAAAACTCTTTTGGCTTTCTTGGTAAGCCATAATAGCTGGACACAAGCAACGCCTTAGATATAGACTCACAAGCCAAGACTGTTGTTGATTATGATTTCCCAAGATCAGCCCCTGGCACGTGTTTTAATGTTACCTAAAATTGATTAACATTCTTAGCAGCGCTAACATATTGAGTCTGCTGTTAAGTACCACCATTATCATCGCCAAATGAACATCCATTTGTACTCACATTGTTTTATTCACTTTGAAATCTTCAAATTATGAACATCTCAATTGAAATTGAAATATGCAGGATTCTTTCACACTTTATCTTGTTCCTTATTTGTGTCTCTCTTATCCTACAGTGAAAAACCTCTACCTCAACAACATCATTCTGTTTACTCTATCCAACAATATACACAAAATAGTTCCCAAATCACCACACTAAAACGTAAAACGTAGGTCTACCTCTTACTAGCTTGGGACATTTGGCAAATAATGTAACCTCCTTGGAATTGGTATTCTTACATAAAAATTAAATATAATGATGGAACCTACCTTCTAGAGTTGTTATAAATATTAAATATGTTAAAATATGTAAAGCACTTAGAACAATGTTTGATATTTATTGTATCACTTTTTACTCTTGCAACCATGGTTTATTTTCTGAGTCTTTGCATATAAAAAATAATTTTCTGTCAAACTTGCTCTATGCTGCTTATGTAATTTATATGCCAAAGCTCTGTATAATAATTTATATTTATAATATAAATAATAATAATAATTAAGTAGCATTTACTAGCTGTTTACCATAGGACAGTCACTTGCCAAGTCCTTTATGTACCTTATCTCATATAAGCCTCAGAACAACTCTATGATGTATTAAAATTATCCCTAGTTTACAGGTGAATAAAAGCAAAGAAGAATGAAGTAACTTTCTTACTGGCAGGTTTAATGTGGCAAAGATATGTCTCATAACCACCTGTTTGCTATCTCTGTGTATATTGATATAAAATATTGTTGGTTTTTTCCTACTTGGATATTTACAAGGATTTTTTTCCCCTACTAAATGCAAAAGAATCTCCCAGGATGCATTTAGTTACTGGTATCATTTAGTTGTTATCGACCAATATTAAATGAAAACATATCTGATGATCAAGTTTATTTTTATCTCTTCACCCCAATAAAAAGTCTTCCATTACATTTTTCCTTCCTCCTTTATTGTCTACCTGCCACTTTATTTATGAAATTTCAACTCTCCTGTATTAGACATCTAGAATCTTTGATACACATCTGTTACTTACTTGGCATAATTTTTATCTTTTCATGCTTTTGCTCCAAATATTAGGAGAACTTCTCAATCTCTTGCTCCCATCTCACCTTAGGTTTAATTTTCTACCTTCAATAAATTCAATACATTTTTATGACAAGTATATATTTCTTCTTTTTAGATTTTGCTGTTTGCTTGTATGCTTGCTATAGCTTTATCCATTCTGTGGCTCTTATACATTATGAATTTTAGAATTAAAAAAAATGTGTTAAATGATTCTCCTTCTTTTGCAGTAGCACTATTTTGATAGGTCGCCTCATTCTGAGTCCTTAGATTGATCTTTTGATTTTGACAGCTTGTTCTTTTCATATGGTTTTATTCTTAAGAAGAATGATCTACAGGGGGCTGGCCCAGTGGCATAGTGGTTGGTTCGTGCACTCTGCTTTGGCGGCCTGGGGTTAGCAGGTTTGGATCCCGGGCGTGGACCTATGCATCGCTCATCAATCATGCTGTGGTGGTTCATATACAAAATAGAGGAGGATTGGCACAGATGTTAGCTCAGGTCCAATCTTCCTCAAAAAAAAAAAAAAATGATCTACATACTCAGTACCTGGGCTATAGATTTGTTCCATCAGAACTTACGTATTTTCATATGCAAATCTTTCATACACAGACAACTGAAAAGAAAAATGTTTAGATTTCTAATTTTATTTGGCTGATTTACCAATACTCATTCTCAAGGGAGACCTTATAGTGTGAGCAAGTGTTGGTAGTCGTTTCCAACACTACAGAAAAGATGCTATTGTTCCTGTTTATTGTGGCTGTTTTGCTGATCTCCGCTACCATGTTAGTGATGTTCTACTTCAGCTTCCTTCCATCTTCTCTCTAGATGAATTTTTCTTTCTTATACATAGAATCCTAAGCTATTCACCTTTTCTCTCATCCAGTCTTGCCAAAATATCACGAGGAAGTACTCTCAAGATTCTTGCATACACGTGGCAATACTTGCATATGTATGGTACCCTTTATTAGTTTCTTTCAGTATTATAGATTTTTTAAACTATAATTATTATCCTTCCTCCTTGTCTGAAAATATTTGGAAACTTGGTGAATTGAAATTATTTTTTGATCACATATTTGGTCCTAAAGTCAACATAAATTCTATATTTTTTTAAATATATAGTTTGATTGAATATTTAATATCTGCGTATTATAACGATGTTGAGTCAGTCAATGTTCCTGGTCACCAAGAACAGAACAAATATCAGATATTGAATAAACAAAGGAATTAACTAGTCCTAAGGCCCAAGAACCAGGGCAGGAGAAGATGGATATCCTGCTTAGGCAGAGAGCAAATTTGTCCTCTCTCCACTCTTTTAATTCTATTCAGGCCCTCAATGGATTGGATGATGCCCACTTACATTGGTGAGGGCAATCTTTGCAATCTTCTTTACTTAGTTTCTGGACTAAAATGCTAATCTCATCTAGAAATACCCTCACAGACACATCCAAAATAATGTTTTACCAGCTCTCTGAGCATCCCTTAGCCCAGTCAATTTGACACATATAATTAACCATGACAGCATGGAATGGCAGAGATTATTGCCACAGTTAAAGATTTATAGGATGTAGGAATCATGGTACCTATCATATGTACATCTAGTTCATTAGTGTTCTTCCTGCAAAAGTCAGAGTTTTTGGCAAACTCTCGTGTGAGAGTTGCAGTACAGATCTCCAGGGTTCTGAAGTAAGACATACTGTGGCAGAATATATTCATAGCTCAAAAAGAGGCTCCTGACCTACCAAGCCAGTAGAGACTGAGCATCTCTCACTATGCAGCATCAAATGACAATATGAGCTGATCATCATGACTGGGGACTCTCAGATCCACCAAGCCATAAGTTTTGGTGGACTTAGCAGCAGGAATCTAATGTTAAGTGGTAATAGATTCAGGATCAGTCAGAACAGGTGCAAAGGTCATGAGTGAGTTAACACTTGTTATTGACCTCTGTAGCACTAAAGCTTTTCATAAGCTCACTTCTATAGCCCCATGGGGGCATTCATATGACCAAATGGCAGAGCAAGAATATATCCAGGCTCAATTTGTTGGCATTAGCTGAAAATGGACTACTGTTGCACTACTACCCTGCCAAGAATGGCTCTGAGAGAGAATAGTCAGGGAAAATATTCCCAGTGGACAGAACTTTAATGCAGCACACTTGATCATTAGTTTTATGTGGAGGGAGATATGGTCTGAGGTAAGAGTATACAAAGACATCTGGACAGTTACTAATGGTTTGGTTAGTTGTTCAGGGATCTGGAAGGAATACAGTTAAACAAAGAGGCTGGGGAGGAATTGTGTAGACGGACATATTGGAGTGGATAAAAATTATGTAGATAATTGTGTTTGATGTCAGTTTCCACCAGGGTCCATCCACAACAGAGGAGGTACTAAACAACCAGGTGGACGGTGACTCAGCCACTGATGTCTAACAGCTTCTGTCACCTGCAAACCCAGGACATGTGCAATGGACTCAAGGATAGAGTAGCCACAGTGGCATAGACGGCCTCCTTTTACAAAGCTGATCTAGCTAATATTGGAGCTGAACATCCAATTGGGAAGCATCAGAGAATTTCACTGAGCCCTATGTGGGCTGCCACACTTAGAGAATACCAACCAACTCTTGATGGCAATTTGATTTTATCAGACTCCTTCCACGTAGATGGAAGCTGCTATTTAATGGGAATGATAGATATTTTGGGTATGGGTTTGCTTTTCCTATCCACAGGGGTATGACCAGCACCAACATCTAAGATATGCAATGTCTTATTTATAACCATAGAATTCCAGTATAACATTGCATTGGACTGAGGCTCTCTCTTAATTGAGAAGTTGAAATAATGCATCCACTTCTATGGGATCTATTAGTCTTAGCACATACCACATCAACCAGTTGAAATGGCTTCTTAAAACGCAGCTAATGAGAGACTATAAGGACTATACTCTGTGGTATTTGGTACTGTCTTTACAATGTAGAATATATTTTTTAACCAAGGGAACTCTGTCTCTATTATCTAGAATATACAGATCTGAAAAGAATATGCGGGGGTAAAATTGCTCTCTTTTACCTTCAGTCTCTGGGACTCAGTGAATTAATCTAGAGTTTTTCCTACTTGATGATAGTGGTTTTACTTGCCAGTAGATCAGCAGGGAAATAAATTACTATACTGATTATTATGAAGAGATATAAGTTCTTTTATATAGTGGGAGTATGAAAGTATATGTGAGAAATTCACGACACCTACTGGGGTATGTTCTGGTTGCTTCCATTCTTAAAAGACTACAGTCACACAAGGGCACAGGAACTGGGGGCTCAGACTTCTCAGGGATAAAGTTTTAGTTTATCCCCCCAGGCAGGCTACCTAGGCCAGCAGAGATGCTAGCAAAGGAGGGGACAGTGTACAACGGGTAATAAAGGACAGAGAGGATGAATGTCAATTAGTGCTTAGAAACCAACTTGCTGCTGAAAAGGGACTTTAGCTTGTCTCATTAATCTTTTCGTTGCTGTTCATTTTTGTTTTGTTTTTGAGAATTCACGACCAGCTGTTGCCTTTAAGGAGAGGTGATAGAAGAAGGTGAACATAACACGAGATATGACTTCATCTGAGTGGTGCAAAGAGTGAACTTGTTGGTGCCTCATCAATACACTCTCTGCATTCATCACTTTAGGCATGCTAATGGCTTCCTATTGCAAGTTGTTGAGATTCTCAGAATGAAGTCTTTCTCCCTTCAAGTGCCAATGAATTAATGTGCCTGGAGCAGACCTTAGCTGATAGAAAGGCGGCAACTATGCAGCTACACACACATACACACGCACACACACACACACACACATTCTTACACTCAGAAATGAAGATGAATAAACATAAAAAATATTCTATATGCTTGCAAATAAACATATTTAATGAGACATAAAATTAGAATTTTCCCAAATATATATTAAGATTGGATTTATGCAAAAATAAATGATTTTTCCCCACAAAATCATTGGCTATTTCAGATAATTAATGAATTGGTGACTCTTGTATCATGGGTAGCCTAGGATTTAGATGTTAGTGTTAACATAGAAAATAATACTAGTATAATAAAGGATCCATATATAATAAGAATAAATATCCAAGGGATCAACAATCTAGAATATCTCAATAAAAGCGAGAACACCAGTATTTTCCAAAGCAGCATGGGGGGTAGCAGGCATATCTATGGCCACCATAGCCATAGCCATAGCCATAGCCACAACCCAGGTCATGGTAGCCATAGCCCAGGCCACCATAGTAGTTGCCATAGTAGCACATTGTATCAGGAGTGCAGGATTCAATTGAGGAGCAGAATCAGTTCCTTGAGTTTAAATTTCATGATCTGCATGGGACCTTTTAAACAACCTGAGCGATATGCGGGAAAACCACAGGGAAGATTGACTCACTTTCAAACTAATTGACATTTTAAAAAATCTCAAGATTTCCTCATAACCAATATATTAAGGACTCTTGCTATTGAGTCAGGTGCCTTTAGTACAAAATTTGTCTCCTAATTATACAGTATTTGCTCACTTGAGAACCCAGCCTCCATTAGATCTTACGAGCAATGTAAGCCTCACCTCTATTTATTATTATTATTATTGATTTTATCTTTTTAAGATGAGATAGGTGATTTTATTTTTTGAATTTTGTTGAGGAATAACTGACAAATATAATGGTGTATATTTAAGGTCTACAACATGATGATTTGATATACATATTCATTGTGGAATGATAACCAAGATCAAGATAATTAATACATTCATCACCTCACATGGTTAACTCCTTTTTGTGTGCGTGGTAAGAATGCATAAGATCTTCTCTCAGCAACTTTAATCATACAACTCTATTATTAACTATAGTCACCATGCTGTACATTAGATCTTCAGAATTTATTCTTCTTATAACTGAAAATTTGTACTCTTTGACATACATCACCCCATTTACCCCTCCTTCCAGCCCCTAGCAAACACCATTCTATTCTCTGACTGGAATGAAATAGGCATTTATTTTTTTTTAAGATTACACATATAAGTGATAACATACTGTATTTATTTTTCTCTGTCTGGCTTATCTTACTTAGCATAATGCCCTCAGTTTCATCCATGTTATCACAAATGGCAGTATTTCCTTCTTTTATGACTATGTGCCATTTACCTTCATGGACCTTAGACATGGGAAGGAAATATTTATTCTGCTAGAAATCTCTGTTTAGAAAGCTATTTTACTTTGTTGATTTTTTTCCATTTTTTTTCACTTATTCTTCATATCTCTATTATGAACCCACTGTATGCCAAGTATTAATTTTAAGCATATGGGATGGAGAAATGAAAAGGTAGATGAAGTCCTTCTTCTCATGATACTTACATTCTTCATTGAGGGGAAGTCAGTGAGAGACAGACAATAGGCAAGTAAATTCTGAAATAAATACAGTAAATTCTGATAGGGATGAGTACTTTAAAAACAATAAAAACCAATGACTTGGATAAACTTAATTGCTACTTGGGGGAGTTAATTTTAAATTGAGTGGTCAGAGAAGACATATCTGAAGAGACGGCACTTTGCTACCTAAATGAAGAGAAGGATTCAGCCATTCCTGCTGCTGTTTCCAGAAAGAGGGATCAGCAGTACAAAGACAAAGGTCTTAAGGAATGGAACAACTTGATCTGTCTACGATGCTGAAGAGCCACTGTGTTTGGAGCATGACAAATGAGAAAGAAAATGGTAGGAGATGATGTCAGAGAGATAGGATAGGTTATTGTAGGATATTCCTTCTAAATGCAATGGGAAGTCTATGTAGGTATGCTCCAGGGGAAGGCTGTAATTTGATTTTTTTGAGCCATGAGATTGAGATATTGGAAGAGAATATATTTGGTGTCATGAGGGATCATGTTCTCTGTCTTGGTGATGTTAAATTTCTGATGACTATTAAACATAAAAATTGAATTATCAAGCAGACAGTTGAATATCCCTCTATAAAAGAGTGAAGCTAGAGAACATAGGAAGGCCAAGAACATAGCTCTGAGATTGAGGTCAAGTCATGGAGCAGATAACAAATAAAATCCTGAAAAGGTGAAGTTGGAGGCAAAACGAGAGTATGGTGTATTGGATACTGAGAGAGAGTCTCTCAGAAAAAGAAGAGTTCAATTGACCTGAATTTTGTTTCAGAGCTTCAGTAAAATGAAGACAAAGAAACAAATCACATTTGGATTTCACAGGACTTGACAGGAGTACTGTCAGTAAAGTGACGGGTCAAAAGTCCAAGTGTTTGAGAGAAAAGAAGATGAGACAATGAAAACAGTAATCTTAGAAAAACATTTTTGCAATTTTCTATTAAGAGGAACAGTGAATTAAGGAAGTATCTTGGAAAACTAAAGGGAGTTTTCTTGGGCAAAGATTTGTTTGTTATTTGTTTCGCTTTTCAAGGGAGATAATTAAACATTAATTATATTTCAGAATATTAGGGCAGCAACATTTTTTAAAAAAATAGAATTCCATGGTATATAGATAGGCAGAAGACAGGATTTTTAGGGCAGTGAAACTATTCTATATGATACTACAATGGTGAATACATGACATTATATATTTGTTAAAACCCACAGAATATACAACACCAAGAATGAGCACCAATTTAAACTATAGACTTTTAGTCATAGTAATGTGTCAATGTAGGTTCATTGGTTGTAATAAATGCACCACTCTGGTTTTCAATGTGTCAGTAGTTAGGGAGATTGTCTGTGTGTGTGGGGACAGGGAGTTTATGGGAATTCATTGCATTTTCTCCTCAATTTTGCTGTGAACCTAAAACTGCTCTAAAAATAATTTTTATTGAATAAAAAAAGGAATGCCATGGTAAATAAAGCACTCATTGTCTGATTAGAAAAATAAATATTCCTCAAGTTCTTCCTAAAAGATCAAGAATTACTGAAAACAAATTCTAAAAGAATTGCCTCATAAAATTTTATGTTAGGACGTTGAGTTATGTGATAGATGGTACCTTTCACAATCATTTTAACCAGTTACAGAACTACCTGATGAATGATTATTTTGTTCCCTAATACTGTTTAGTCGTTTTCCTTTCTGGTCCCTGAACTTATACAGTGTATAGGACTTAAGTCTAAGAAATGAATGGCTATCACATTATTTCAACTAGTGGTCATTAAAAAATAATTCTCAGTTGAAAGATTACTGATTGATGAGTCTAAAGTAGGATAATATGAAGCAACTGACATTTCCTATAGGGAAAAATTTAAAGTGATATAGTTGATATTTCCTAACAGTTATTATCTCAACGAAGGAGGGACTGAAATAATATGTAACCATAATAATGTGTCTAGTTTACAGAAATACACTTATCAATAAAAATAAATACAAAATACATTTAAAAAGGCGTGTTAAATGGATAAATGATTGTGTTTGATCTGATTATAAGTAGGAAAACATTGTTCTGTTACATTAAGAGGTTATTTTCTCTTGATTAACGTAAATTACTTGTCAAAGCAGAGGAATTGAGTGAATTCCAAATATCTTGTGTTCTGACTTCCAGAGGAGCGTTCACTGAAGTGCAGATGGTTTCCCGTCTTGAAACTTCTTCACTGCTCCATAACCCAAACCCACCCTCTTTGACTGTGCTTGGAGGTTATATGAAGAGGGACATAATAACAATCTTTGCACACAGAACATCACTGGAGTGTCACCCTGGTCATTGATTATGGATATGTCTGCATAATCACACCTCCTTCTTGAATCTTCCCACAGAAATCAAATCCAGTCGTTATTAGACAATAACAGGATTCCCTTGGTTTTGCTGTGCCTCCTAATAGCCTGGGTTATCATAGTGAAAACAGTGAAGCAAAAAAAAAATTTCAATGGTTATTCAAGAGAGTTCCATGTGCCTGATTAAAAATAGATTACCTAGGGTACATGTGTGTGGTGATGGGTTGTAATTAGTATTTTGGTGGTGAACATGATGTAATCTATGCAGAAATAGAAGTACAATGATGTACACCTGAAATTTTTACAATGTTATAAACCAATGTTACTGCAATAAACAAAAAATTAAAAAAAAAAAAAAAAATAGATTACCTATTTAACATTGTGTGTCTTTAAAGAGAAACTTACCTTTGTCTAATGGGTAAAATCAAATATCTGAAGGAAAAAAAATCAGTTAGAGTATTAGCTGATTATTGCATATCCCTAAATGTGAACAGATGTCCCTGTTCACTAGTGAGAAATTACAAAAAAGAAGAATCTTGGAAAGCACTGACATTTCAGGTATAATAAAGCCCATAAGCACATAATTAGCAAAAAATTCTTAAATTTCTCAAAAGTTAAAAAATGGTATCATTTGAGGGGGCCGGCCCGGTGGCGCAAGCAGTTAAGTGCGCGCGCTCCGCTGCGGCGGCCCGGGGATCGCTGGTTCGGATCCCGGGCGCGCCCCGACGCACTGCTTGGCAAGCCATGCTGTGGCGGCGTCCCATATAAAGTGGAGGAAGATGGGCACAGATGTTAGCCCAGGGCCGTCTTCCTCAGCAAAAAAAGAGGAGGATTGGCAGATGTTAGCACAGGGCTGATCTCCTCACACACACACACAAAAAATGGTATCATTTGAAAATGGCAATTGATAGAAGTCTCAATATAATGGAATGTATTGTTATTATTTCTTGTAGAGGTAGGCTCTGCACAGAAATTGGAATCTATAGAAGAAACTATTTTTAGCGTCCTGAAGAAGAATTAGGCATATAAGAATATAATAATAATTTGTACAAGTAAAAAAACAGAGATACAGTTGGCTCAGGCTGGTTCTTCGAGAAATTTTAGTAAGCTGGCTCTTTGTTAATTCTGTTACAGAAGTGAATGAGTGTTGCAATTTTCTATGCTGCGTCTTTTCATAGGTGGAGAGAGAGCTGAAACCCTGAAGAGGAAGAATTGTTTCAAAACAAGGTAGAAGCAAAACTCATTGGTGAAAAATGAGACCTGTTGGTTTTGGAAAGACAAGAAGAATATGGATTTTATTTTGTGCCAAGGGCAAGTCAAAATTGGCCTGCTGCAATGTTGCTTTTTGAAATGATGCATGTTTATTGAAGTTAAAATGCAGATGTGATATAATACAGACATTTGTATGTATGACTGTCCTCTTTCATTATTGGCACTGAATTGTTTCAGGGGGTCCTGAGTGGCCCAATAAAACTAGCTTCCCTAATACCTCTGAAGCTTTAGCTTATGGTTGACTAATTAGATTAGTCATAAGATTAGCCAATGGTGTGATTTGTGTAGTGGTTCCCACCCACAGTGAAGTCATATAAAAGGCCTTCTGCAGGGGAATTGTCCAGACTGAAGTCGTCTACTCTCCTCTATCCAAGCACAGCCTCAACAGCCAATACCATGTGTGGCTACTACAGAAACTACTATGGGGGCCGTGGCTATGGATGCTCTGGCTATGGAGGGTTGGGCTATGGTTATGGAGGCCTGGGCTGTGGCTATGGCTCCTGCTATGTCTGTGGCTTCTGCAGACTGGGCTGTGGTTCTGGCTATGGCTCCCATTCTCTTTGTGGCTGTGCCTATGGATGCAGCTCTGGCTATGGCTACTCTTATTGAGGATGCCACAGGAGACTTTTATCTTCCACACATGTAACATCATGATTCATCAGCCCTGAATCCCATGCCCTTGTGTTACCACACTAGGTGGGCTAATTCTGATGTGATTTGCTGATTATCTACAATCTGATGGTCCCTATCTTGATCCACTACCCATAGCCACTTATTCTCAAACTTTGGTTTCATGAAAAATGAGAGAATGTGATATTCTCCCCCTGAACCCACTTATCTCCTTTTACCAGAGTGAAGCAGTCACTGGTGCTGTTTGATAATTCGTGCAATATTCTGTTTACCAGTGTTCCTAATAAAGTTGGTTAACCTGAAATAAACCTTTGTAAATAGAATTTATTTTATACTTTTTGGACTTTTTTATTTGCTTGATTCCAAGAAAGACTGCAATTGCCTGTTTATGACATGTATTTTCCTACTATTTCTACTTCTGTTGCTCTACCAGTTCTAGATTTGTTACCTTCTAAAAAGTATTTTAATATTTGTAAATTTCCTCCTTTGTTGCTGTAAGTTTTCAGACTAAATGAGATAGCATTTGTCAATTAGCTTTTTGTTGCTTAGGGCATGGTAAATATTCTGCATATTTTTTCCCACCAGAAATCACCATCTACAAAGTTCCATGCCTCCCCAAGTCTTTTTTTATGTTTTATTTTTAAATTACAGGCAGAAAAATTCACTCTCTTGATGTATAGTTCTGTGATTTTGAAAAATGTATGGTGTTGTGTTACAATCACCACAATCAAGATTCAAACAATGCCATCACTCTCCCCAAAAAATCCCGCATGCTTTTTTTTTTTTTTTTTTTGGTGGGGAAGATCAGCCCTGAGCTAACATCCATGCTAATCCTCCTCTTTTCTTTGCCGAGGAAGACCAGCTCTGAGCTAACATCTATTGCCAATCCTCCTCCTTTTTTTCCCTAAAACCCAGTAGATAGTTGTATGTCGTAGTTGCACATCCTTCTAGTTGCTGTATGTGGGACGTGGCCTCAGCATTGCCAGAGAAGCGATGCGTCAGTGTCTGCCCGGGATCTGAACCCGGGCCGCCAGTAGTGGAGCACGTGCACTTAACCGCTAAGCCACTGGGCGGCCCCTGCCTGTTTTTTTAAAACTCTTTTGCAGTCAATCCTTCCCCACACTCCTGAATCCTGGTAATAACTGATTGTTCTATATCCCTATACTTTCACCTTTTCCAGAAGGTTTTATTGTGTTGGAGGTCCCCAACACCACTCTCACTTTTGGTGATTTGTTGGAAGCACCCATGGGACTTAGTATATAATTGTGTTCATGGCTAAGACTTATTATAGCTAAGTAGTAAGCATACATAGCTAGACAATAAGGGGAAAAGACCCAGGCAAATTCTGGTGGTGTCCATGTGTAGACATCCTTATGCTCTTTCTCTCCACACAGAGCTCATTCTTTCCTCGGTAGCAGAGATCAAGCTTTCTGTGTGTGATATTTCTGTTCAAGGAAGCCCATTGGAGACCCAATTCCCAAGATTTTAACTGTAGACAGATCAAAAAGGTACCAGTACTATTCCAGATTCCTGAAAGGAAAACATGTTCAGCAAAAACCACATTGTTTGTACAAACAGTCTAGGCACAGTGAACCAATCTTATTAGTTAGGAAATGGGGGGAATACTTCTGAAATGCAAGTTCCCAGATTTGGTATCAGAGTAAAACTGATTTCATAAAATGAGTGGAGAAGTGTTCCCTCATCTTTTTAAATTCTTTCTTTCTTTCTCTGTCTCTCTCCCCCTCTGTCTCTCTTCAGAGAGATTCCATAGAGTTGATATTATTTCTTCCTTACATGTTTGGTGGAATTCATCAGTGAAATTATATGAACCAGGAGTTTTCATTGTTGGAAGGATTTTAATCACAAAACATATTTTTTCATTAGTTGTGTGGCTATTCAGGTGATCTATTTCCTTTTGAGCAAATTTTGGCATGTTTTGCCTTTTAAGGAATAGATCCATTTTATCTAAGTTGTCGAATTTATGGGCATGATATTGTTCTTTATATTCCCTTATTGTCCTTTTGGTGATTGTAGGGTCTGTAGTGATGCACCTCTTTTATTCCTACATTTGGTAAAATGTGTCTTCTCTCTTTTTTTTTTGTCAGACTTCCTAGATGTTTATCAATTTAATTGAACTTTTCATAGAGTCAGCTTTTGGTTTCATTTATTTTCTGTTTTAAATTATAATGATTCCAACTGTTAGCTATATTATTTCCATTTTTGTTTTTTTGTATTTCTTTACTAATTATTTTGGATGAATCTTGAATTATTGATTTGAAACTTTCTTATTTTTCAATATAAAATTGATTGCTATAAATTTCCCTTTAAGCATTGCTTTATTTGCATCTCAAATTTTTATACCTTTGATTTTCACTTTTATTCCGTTTAAAATATTTTTAATATTCTTTGAAATTCTCTCCTAGACATACACACATATGTATATTTGAAGTGATTTTCTTATAAACAATATATAGATGGGTCTGATTTTAACCAATTTGACAATCTCTGTCTTAATTGTGTATTTAGATATTTACGTGTTATTTAATTATTGATACAGATGGAATTAGTTCTACTATTTTATTATTTGTTTCTGTTTTCTATTTCTCAGTTTCCACTTTGCTGACTTATTTTGTATTATTTGAATATTTTTAATATTAGAGTTTAATTTATCTAGTGGCTTTTTGGCTATACCTTTTTATTTTTTAGTGGTTATCTAGGGTTTGCAACTTACATAACTAATTTTTGACAGTATTCTCAGAGCTGATATTTTACTACTTTAACCAAAAGGCATAAGCCTTAAAAACTTACATGTCCCTTTACCACTGCCTCTTCCTGTTACACTTGTCATATATATTATATCAATAGACCTTCAATCCCCCTCATTCAATAGCATAACTTTTTGCTTTCAGTAGTTATATGTATTTTAAAAAACTTAAGAGAAGAAAAATAATTTATTTTATTTCTCCAAATGTTTACAATTTTCTACTGCTTTTTCTTTATTTATGAAGTATCAAGTATCCCTTTAGTATTATTTTGCTTTAGCATGAAAAACTTCCTTGGGTGTTTCCATTAGAAAATGTCTCCTGGACACAAATTCTTACTTTTCGTTCATTTGAAAAAGTTTTTATTTCACCTTTGTTCCTGAAGGATATTGTTGTTGGGTATAGAATATTGGGTTCTTTCCTACCAGCACTTTAGGTATGTTTTCCACTGTCTTTTGGACTCTATTGTTTCTGATGAGAAATCCACAGTAATTTCATCTCAAGGATTGATTGGGGAAGGATCCCTTTCCAAGCCACATTGTTGTTGGCACAATTCAGTTACTTGCAGATTGTGGGACCAAGGGCCTCAGTTTCTTGCTGGCTATTGACCAGAGGCCACTTTCAATTTCTTCCCAAGTGGGCTTCTCCATTGGGCAGCTCACAATATATCTGTTTGCTCAGTCAAAGCCTGCAAAGAAGCAAGTATGTAAGAAAGATGGACATTTTGATAGTATGTTAACATAATCATGGAAGTAATATCCTATTACCTTTCTATACGGGTTAGAAACATGTCACACTCAAGGAGAGAGGATAATACAAAGATGTGAATATCAGTAGGTGAGGGTAATTGGGGGCCATCTTAGTCTATACACTACAGCATCTCTCAGTTGTCTTCTCCCTTGAGAATTGATCACAATTACTAGTTCTCTGTATGTAAAATGATTTGGAATTGTATCCTTTGAATATTACAGTGTGATTCTCCAGATCTTGTTAAAAATCTTAAGAGGGTATTATATGTTGTTGTTGTTTTCTTTGAGTAGGAGATTAGCCTGGTAAGATTCATTTCACTACAATTTCTGTCTCATATTCATGATTGACTATGTTATACATATCAAAGGCAAAGAAGGAAGCTAAAGCTTGAAGGTAAGGTTTAATACATTTGGCTATATTTATCTAATATGTTCTCAGGCTGCAATATCTCCTGTCGATGATGAACCCATAAAAATTAGTGTCAAATAACTTGCTGAAATGTTGACATTAACCCATGTCCATGGCAGATTCTAAATATTTTAAATAGGGCAATTGGGCAACCTGAACCATGTTTCTTTCCCCTCTACTCCTAAATACAGTTTTCCTTTCCTGATATAAGTGGTTGATAGGGCCTGTGAGCAACTAGAAGTAAGTGAAGACTAGGGCTCTGTTTGGAGTCTAGTGAAAAGAATTAATATAGGGCTTTCTGCATTGTAGGTTTGGCAAACACCAGAAAAAATAATCCCATATATCCTATCTAAGCACTATAAATGAAAATCCTTGACAATATCAGCACTCATAGATCTCTGATCACATAGGGAAAGGTCAACTTCAGGACATCATGCCAGGTCCCTGTTGAGAGTGGAGGCAGCCTGAAGTACCAACTGAAAGACTGTATCGGTCTATAGACCAAAAAATACGAAGAGCTAAAATCACCATAAGAAAAAAATGTATTTCCCTCTTTTTATCAGACCAAACTGAGATTTACAAAGGTCGCAGATTTTTCTGAAGTCATAAATCTAGAAATCAGTACAGTAAAGAGAAATATTGAGAAAAAAGTATTTCCCAAAGAAAAGTAGTTGTTACCCTACTAACAATCAAAAAGGCAAAGGCATACTCTGTCTAATAAATGAATAGAGGTGAAACTAGTTTTCTCTTCCAGATTTATCAGGAAATTCAAAATTTATTAGGAAAACGGACAAGCAAATTTAGCATAAGATTACAAAAATAGGAGCTATATCAACATCATCTTGATGTAGAGGAATGTGAGTTCACAGGATGAATTTCATACTCTCCCAGATATCAAGTGGCATCAGATCCAGATATCAGGCATTTAGGAAATCATATCAGAAGTTTGCAGTATAGTGTAGAATAGACATCACCTGAGGGTGAGGCACAGACCTTGTGGGTTTCAGAACTAGTGAATCATTAAGTTAAGGTTCAGAGAGTGAGAGTCTCCCATGGTGTCCTTTAATAGCAGTAGCCAAAGCTGGAGCCATAGCCAGAGTTGCCTCCATAGCTGCAGCCACAGAGAGAGTGGCAGCCATATCCATAGCCACAGCCCAGTCTACGGAGGCCACAACTGTACCAGGGGCCATAGCTACAGCCCAGACCTCCATAGCCAGAGTATCCATAGCCACGGCCCCCGTAGTAGTTTCCACTGTAGCCACACATGGTATTGGTTGGTGAGGTTGTCCTCGGGTAGAGACGGAGAGTAAAACTGTCGTCTGTACATTTCTCCCTGCAGAGGGCTTTTTATATGCCCTAAGTGTGGATGGGATCCAGCACATGTGCTCATATCATTGGCTAATTTGCAGGACCAATGTGAGTAATTTGTTGATTCCTGGTTTTAGGCATGGCTTCATAAGCGATGAGGAAATCTGCTTTGTTTCACCACATCTGCACTAGTTTGTGGGCCATTAATGAGAATCAATTTTCTCATCCTCAAAGCCTTACTCAGGAGATCTTCAAATTATCCTTTGTAACCAATCTTTACGGTAAGAAATAGCATTTTTATTGACAAACTCTGACTTGCTCCAAACAATAATTTTACCTTGTTTTTATTGACATTCAACAGATCGTTGTATTCTACCTTAACTTTGAACTTCTCCATCTATTACCTCCTACTCCAAATGTATTTTTTTCCTTTAGATATTCTTCATTTTCACGTGAGAGATGGCTTACTACTAAAATATAAGAAGTTATCACTCAGCTTCATGAGGCTTTTGACAAAAAGCAAATAGTTTGAAATATTGGAACACCAGGCCTGAGAAAACTAGACTTTTCTTTCACATTTACAATAATATTTCTTAAACTTTTACCACTCTATTTTTAAAGTATGAAATATTTTCCCCAAGGTTTCAAATTTATGTCCTGAATCTACAGTCATAAAAAAAGAGTAAAGATGAAATTTTGTTTGATTTATGAAGTCACATTTTTATGAAATAATTTTTTAAAACTTTAGATATTTGTACTCTTTGTGATTTGAGTGGGAAGTGAGTATGACTTTTTTTTGTTTAAAACAGTAATACTGGCAGAGATATCTTTTCATGAAACCTACTAGATTTTCCCTAACAAACAAGTTCTTGGTAAAATATGTCATATTGTGGAAATATGAAAAACATATTATTATTATTTTTACTACAATGAAGGTCATGGTTGAATTCAATGATTAAGTCAAATAACACTGAACTTTTATGTTCCTAGTAAAATCAACTCTTAGGAGTCAGTAGAGCGTAGTAGTTAAAGCGTGTGTGACTCTATGTTTGCACATATTCACTCAATTTTTCTTTAGGAAAAAGTTCTAATTTTATTTTTAATTAAATAGAAGCTTCTTTGAAATCATATTTTAAAAATATATATTCATTTATCTCCACCATTTCTTTGTGTGAAAGTATGTATATTGTGCGAGTGTTTGTGGGTTGTGTGCTCTTGTGTGTGTGTGTGTGTGTGTTAGTGCAGATGCTGCTCTTCTATTGGGGGGAGGGCACTTCTAGAGGTATCAAATCCTCGCTACTTGCAGGAAAAAATGCCCTCATTCTAAATGTCTCAAGGACTTGCAGTATGAGGCCACTAGCAGGACTGAAATGATTAAAGCGTAAGAATATGGCTGAGGCACCAACAAGTAGTTCCCAAGAATCTTGAGAGTGTTGCTTGCTGACATACCTTCAAAAAGATAGGATAAAAGAAAAATGCAATAGCTTAAGATTCTTTGTATAAGAAAGAAAATCTCACCTAGGGAGAAGACGGAAGGAATCTGAAGTAGAACATCAATAAACAGGTACATAAAATCTTTTACATGGTGTTAAAAATGACTAGCTCTACTCGCTGCACTAGTAAGTCTTCCTTGAGAATAATGGATATTCCTAATTAGGCAAACTAAAATGAGAAAATCTAAATATTTTTCTTTAAAATTGTCTGCGTATGAGAGAGTTACATATAAAGACACATAAGTTCTGATAGAATAAATCTCTAGTCTCAGTAGTGGGTGTGTATAGATCACTTCTTTTTAAGAACAGAACCTTATGAAAGTAACTAGCTAGTCAAAATCAAGAAGTCAATCAGGGAACTCAGAATGAGCCTCTCTTTCAACATAGTGCTATTACAAGAGAAGAGAGAACACTTTAACATATTTAAAAATTTTTTAAAGTTCACTAACGTTTAAAAGCCAAGTAATTTATAAAACTATAACAGGCATACCTAAAAATGGCAAATCTGGAAAGAGGAAATATATATTTGTCATGAAAGAGTTGATTTCCAAATGTAAATGTTCATTATAGGCAAAAATATTAATATGAGGTGAGATGGGGGCAATTCCAGAAATTCTAGAATTTGGAATAAAAGTATGATAAGAAAAATTATACAAAAACCTAAGAGATGTGCATAAAAGATTGAGAGTATGATGTGATTAGGTTCTTATATATTTCCATACTGATGAAGCTTCACGATCTACAAATTGAAGAGACTTATTAACAGTAAAGAATTGCTCTATTTAAATCTGCTTCAGTTAGAAGAATATAGGTTCAATAAAATTTAAGGTAAATTAAAAAAAAGACTATTATCTTTAGTTTTTGTCATAACCTAGATAAAGCCAGATATTTTGCCTTATAGAGGACATCAATAACAGAGGATCTCCTAAGATCCAACATAGGAATTACCTCCTATGTTCTTCTGGTTTATTTGGCTCCTAAAAAAGAGGCCAACCTCTAGCCCTATGCTTTGCCTGTACAGTAGTCCCCCCTTATCCATGGTTTCGCTTTCCACAGCTTCAGTTACCTGAGGTCAACTGTAGTAGGAAAATATTAAATGGAAAATTCCAGAGATAAACTATTCATAAGTTTTAAATTGAGCACCTTTCTGAGTAGCATGATGAAATCTCACACTGTCCCACTCTGTCCTGTCTGGGACATGAATTATCCCTTTGTCCAGTGTATCCATGGTGTACACATTACCCACCCATTAGTCACTTAGTAGCCATCTCGGTTATCAGATCTACTGTTGTGACATCGCAGTGTTTGTGTTCAAGTAACCCTGATTTTACTTAATAATGGCCCTAAAGAGCAAGAGTAATGATGCCCCAATTGGGGTATGCCAAAGAGAAGCCATAAAGTGCTTCCTTTAAGTGAAAAGGTGAAAGTTTTCAACTTAATAAGGAAAGAAAAAAAATCATATGCTAAGGTTGCTAAGATCTATGACCACTTTTATTACAGCCTATTGTTATAATTGTTCTTTTTTATTATCAGTTATTATTGCTAATCTCTTAGTGTGCCTAATTTATAAATTAAAGTTTTAGTAGGTATGTACGTATAGGAAAAAACATAGTATATACAGGGTTTGGTACCATCCACGGTTTCAGGCATCCTTTAACACAGGGCTCTTGGAACATATCCACATGGATAAAGGGGAACTACTGTATATATTTTCTGGCTCATGAAAGAGCCTGGAAGTTTCTACCCTTATTATAATGATAAAGGGTTATTTATAGTAGAAATCCATAAATTTAGACTTATATAAATAAATGAACAATCAAGTGGAAAGGAAAACTTCCTTGTGGTAGAATGCCAGCTAATATATTTGGAAAAAACAAGGTTGAAAATCAGACAAGTCAGCATTTGCAATCTATCTTCATAATAAATAATATAGGCAAGAAAAATAAATAAATACTAAAACTAGTGGTAAATGTTGGGATATAAATATTTATTCAGTTACAAAATATTTCCACCAAAATACTTCTTAATTGCTACAAGAATAATAAAAATAACTTTTGAGTTGAGAAATCTGGTATTCACCATATTGATCAAGTGATCAAAGTTATCACCATCATTAAGGGAACAAATCAACTTCAGGTGCCTACCAACAGGGTATAATAAAAAGCAAACATCTGTTGATGGGCACTTGGGTTGCTTCTGAGCTGTGCCCTTCAATGGATGAATAGATAAAGAAAACGTGGTATATATGTACAATGGAATACTACTCAGCCATCAAAAAAAGACAAAATTGTGCCATTTGTGACAACATGGAGGGACCTTGAGGGTATTCTGCTAAGCGAAATAAGTCAGACAGAAAAAAACAAATACTGTATGGCTTCATTCATATGTGGAAGATAAACAAACAAACACATAGATAAAGAGAACAGATTAGTGGTTACCAGAGGCAAAGGGGGTGAGGGGAGGGTGAAAGGGTAAACGGGCACATATCTTTGGTGATGTATAAAAACTAGACTATGGGTGGTGAACATGATGCAGTCTATACAGAAACTGAAACATAATAATGTACACCCGAAATTTACACAATGTTCTTTATTTGCTTGATGAAATACATAATCTTGTTCTAATCATGAGGAAACATGAGACAAATCCAAACTGAGGAATGCTCTAAAAAAAAAATCTCCTGGAATCTACAAAAATATTAAGGTCATGGAAGAGACTAGACAGTATGACAACTGGGTGCATGACGTGACCCTGGATTAGATTATTTTTCCAGAAGAGCATTATTGGAGCAGTTGCTTCTTAGAATGAATATTGTGGAAAGGAAGAGGAGGAAGCAGATTTGGATAGAGGGGAAAGTTGAGTTGGCTCAGGCTTGATGGAGGCCTCAGGAGACCATATGGGAGATTCTGAAGTTGGGATGTCCCAGCAGAGGTGTTGGGGTTGAGGCAAGAAGGTGTGTCATTATACCCCTACACTGATCCATTAGTTGAGACTGGCTGCATGTAAGAGGCATAACCTTGTGTGAAGGGTGCTCTTTGGCTGAAGCAGTCCTGTTGAGGGCTGATAGCTGCAGGCACTCTGCCTGGAACACCCTTAACAGCTGAGAGTAATTTCTTTATTGTTGAAAAGGAAACTGGGTGGATATCACAGTATTCATTAGAGTACTATCAAACAAAATAATTTCAGAAGTTGAGTAGCTAAGGTGAATGCACAACATTTAACAAAACTTACGTGTTTAAGAGTGATCCAGTCATAAATATAAAAAAGTTAGTATAAAGTCCTTAAATAATTCACCTATTACACAGCACTCTCAATGATACGTTTTTCATACTTCAATGTGTTTAATTTTGTTCTTAGATTTTATTGTAGGGCACACAGTTACCTTATATCTACTCAATATTTGATTGAGCTTTAAGTTTCTTAATTTTTGGCATTAATTAATTTGGCGTTAATGATATTAATCTTTGTCTTAAAATATTAGTTTATGAAATATATGATTACTATAATTGATAAAATAAAAAACAGATTGTGGCATATTCTAGTAAATAATTGTCTTGGGGTGTTAAAAATGTATTAGTGTATTAACATCGTGAACTAATAAAAGGCTGGGGTAATGCTCTAGACTCCATGAAATGCTAAATTACAACAGACAATAAATTGCAAAGTATCATATTTTCCACTAACTGAATTCTGTATCAAAAGTAAAAGATATTAAAAGACAGTTGGAAAAAATTGAACATGGACTATGAATTAGATAACAGTATTGTATCAAACTATTTTTTTGTAATAATAGGATCGTGGTTACTTGAAGAACCATCACCATTCATTTATGAATGAAGCGTCATGAAGTTTACAACATATTTTCAAATGGTTCAGGAATAATGTTTGAGCATGAGCGTATGTAGAGAGAAAGAGGCAGAGACAGAGAGACAGAGAGGAAACAAAACTGGCAAAATACTAACGATTGTCAAATCTAGGTGAATAATGTTCAGGTGTTCACTAGACTACTTTCTTGACTTAATTGAGGGTTTGAAATTTTTCAAAATTAAATTCTGGGCGAAATGAATTTATATCTAGAAAAATATTATTTTTGGAGTACTAAAATCTGCAATGAGTCATTTCTTTATATATAAATTTAAATGATTCCTATTTGAAAGATGGAATATGAGCATAAAGGATCAAAAATGTAAAAAGTAAAAAAATTTAAAAAAATAAGCCCAAAAATGTATGTAAACTCTGGATAACAAAGAAGGGGAAATAAGAATACATAAATTGATATATATAGCATATACAAATATATTATGTATGGTTGTTTCTGTAACAAGAAAGCAGAGAAAAATAAAAATGCTTACATATAAGAGTGAGTGGGAATGGGGCAGAAGGAATAAATATGGAGTGAGACTTCTCTAAGTATATCTTTTTATACAGTTTTGATTTTTGAAACTTGTAAACATTTAACACATTCAAAAATAAAATAAATATGCTTATAATTGAATATACATAGAAACAAACTCTATACATAAAATGAATAGCACAACTACTCAAAAAGAAAATTAATTCACATAAATGTTGAGCACAATACTCTCTTCATTCTTAGTGGGATACTTTCTAATGCTAAAAAGTATTGCTAAGAAATTTTAGCAGGTTTCTCATGGGTATTGCTTTCAGTGTGGTAATTCAGAGTGTATTTTGTGTGTAGGGTTGATGTAGTTGGGGTGCAGAGTTTTCACCATAAGAAAAGAGAGAAACAATTGAGGAATAGGGTAAAATGTAAAAGAATCTCATGTTTTTGGACTTCAGGTGGAGTTATTCACACTTTGAAGTAAACAAGCCAATGTGAGTACAAACTAGATGTTTGTTTGGGGCTGTTATTGGTGGCATTTAATTTCAAGTTAAATATGTTAGGGTAGCTAAGAATGTCAATGGATTTTGCTCACATTAATACAGGTGTGAGGAGCAGATCTTGGAAAATTATAATCAACAAAATCTTGTCTCGTGAGTCTATGATTAAGAGTCTATTATCTAATTTAAGTCAATATCTAATTTATTTTTGTTCAATTATTATGACCTATCAGGTAGGCCAAAATAGTTTTAAACTATACTATTTCTTGAGATGAGCAAAATAGACCATCCAATTTTTGCATAATATTAAATAGAAAATTCTAAGCTTCAAGAGTAAAGTAAATGGGAAAGATAAGTCTTCATACAAGAATGGCTTTAAAGGAAAAAAGTGCTCTCTTTTGGGTTATGATCTTTCCAGGGATCTTAACTCCCTCTTGTGGTTTCAACTTTTTTACTACCTTAAACTAGTCAAAATGAATTGGTACATATCCATTATCCGATGCTGAAACGCTACTTAAACTCATTCATGCCCAACCCAAGAGCTTGAAATCCTGTATCAAGAGAAGATACTTGCCAAGTTTACGGATACATTTGTCACAGAAAATTAGTGGAAAAGCCAATGATTACAGCTACAACTGTGAAATCACAGAAATCACAGGAAAGAAAAATCTTAAGACCAACAGTATAGAATGCCATCAAATGACTCTAAACTTAAATATAGAATGAATGTAAGAAAAGGTGTCATTTGAGAAAAATAAACCAAATTTCAAGGCATATAAAATTTAGGTGGAGGTAGAGTGGGTTTGACCTTCTCTGCCTCTCGTGTTGGGGAAGCATAGGAAACACTTCTTGTTTAAATATGTCCGAAACAAAGATTAGAATCGAACTGTGTCAACTTTCATGTCTTCTAAATGATTTCATACAAAATGAAGGTTTGGTGTAAAAGCACTTGAAATAGATAGTGTTTCCAGGCAATGCTTAACTAAATTGACAAACATTACCTCCTTTAACCCTAACAATAACCCAGCATAACACAGCATCACTGCTTCACCAGAGTAGAAAAATGAGGGCTACAAGATTGTTACTTCCTTAATGTCACAAATCAAGGATTTGGTAGAGCAACTGAAGTAGAAATATTAAAAAAAGATATCCCCTAAATAAGGCAAATTGTTTCCTTTAATTTAACCAGAAAAAAAAAAAAAGGCAAATGACAAATACTGGACATTAAAGGAAAAGAAAACCAGATTTATTATTCCACATTGAATAGGTTTATTAGGAAAATAGAGAAATAGGTTTTGCATAAAAATCGAACAGCGGGATCTGTGACAGCATCATTCCAATGAGAGACCACACAGAAGTTTTCAGGATGAATTTCACGTTCTCTCACTTTTCATAAGTTAAGCATAGGAAAGGAAAAGATTGAGGTATCAGATGCAGAGGGCACTGGAAGGCAAGTCTTCAGCAAGGCTCAGAATAGGTGGGGTTCAGAATTGGCGAATCCTGATGTACAGGTATAGAGGGTGAGAATCTCCCGTGGTGTCTTCAATAGTAGTAGCCAAAGCCAGAACCATAGCCTGAGCCACATCCGTAGCTGCAGCCACAGAGAGAGCGGGAGCCATATCCATAGCCACAGCCCAGTCTGCGGAAGCCACAGCCATGCTAGGAGCCATAGCCATAGCCCAGGCCTCCATAGCCATAGCCCAGGCCTCCATAGCCACAGCCCAGGCCTCCATAGCCATAGCCCAGGCCTCCATAGCCACAGCACCCATAGCCACGGCCCCCATAGTAGTTTCTGTAGTAGCCACACATGGTATTGGCTGTTGAGGTTGTTCTTGGGTAAAGAAGGAGAGTAGATGACTTCAGTCTGGACATTTCTTCCCGAACAGGCCTTTTATATTCCTTCAGTGTGGGTGGGATCCACCACATGTGCTTATGTCATTGGCTAATTTTATGACTAATCTAATTAGTTTGTTGTTCCTCAGCCGTGAGATAAAGCCTTAGAAGTATCATGAGGATTCTTGTGTTTGGTCTTTCAGTTGCCCCTCCCCCCATGCAACTGAGGGCTTTAATGAGAAGAGAGGCACGTCGCACCCACACAGTCCTGCCCAAATTAGACTTTCATTTTAACCTCCTATAACCGTCCTTTATGTCAAGAAAGAATATGTTTGTTAGTCTCAACCTTATTTGTTCTTGGCCCCAGTTAGTTCAACTAGTTTTTTTTTTTTTGTGAGCAGGACTAGCCCTGAGCTAACATCCGATGCCAATCCTCCCCTCTTTTCTTGAGGAAGAGTGGCCCTGGGCTAATATCTGTGCCCATCTTCCTCTACTTTCTATGGGATGCCACCACAGCATGGCTTACCAAGCGGTGCGTTGGTGCACGCCAGGGATCCGAACCTGCAAAGCCTGGGCCGCCAAAGCGGAGCGCGTGCACTAAACCGCTTGCGCCACCGGGCTGGCCCCTTGACTAGTTTTTTTAATGTTTCATTAAATAACACTCCTTTTGACTCATGAGTTTTTCTTCTCTTGATCCAAATTAGTTATCTTCTTCAGGGTTTCAATTCCTTTACTATACTGAAACCATAATATATCTTTCATCCCCACGATGTTGATAATAATCCAACTAATTAAATTTTCCAAAAACATCAAGTCTGAGCAAAATGCAGTATACTTTTTCTATTTGTAGCAATAAGTCTAATTCTCATTTATGTTCAGTTTCTACCGAAGGACTACAAAGTAGAAATTATTCCTTGGAATCCAATTTCTCTGCTTTTTTCCCTCTAAATTGAATATACAGTTATACAAATTATTATTCTAATTAATATTAGAATTATATTCTTAGTAACTATGCAATAAGCTTAACATCACATTTATGTTTATCAATGTATTGGACAGAGGTCTGTTCCTTTATCAAGACATCCAGTCATTATTCTCTTTATAGCTAGTTCCACTGAGATCTCTTGCATAGCCTTGGCATTATTACTGTCTTTACTAAAACTAGTGTGATAATCGATCCCACTGGGAGGCACCTGAAAAGTGAGAATATTTTCATAATACAGATTAAAAAATGTACTTTCCTGTCTTTAAGGGAATGAATGTGGGGAGATAGCGTTCTCCAAACAGCCATGTGTAATCTATCAGTAGATTTCTGTTATTCTAATGATAGTTCTGAGTCAAAGTATTATTTTTATGTATCCTCTCATAACCTTAAGCAGGGACAGAGAGTACAAGATGTAGGACGCTCTCTGTATTTTAGTCATCTCTCCTCTGGAGATCATTACAATGAAGACACAAGATTTTTACAATTTCCCAATTCTTCTGTCTTGATAAGCATATCCAATGAGTCAAAAAAATGCCTCTTAATAAAATAGAATGTTTTTATACTAAGGATCTGGTCAAACACATTCATCTATTCATCCAATATGTGTTTTTGTACGTTCTTTCCATGCATGTCTTTTGGTAGGTTCATTTTTGTAAAATAGACACATTGTGACATTTTATTCACACTTTATTGGGTTGAGATGTTAGAATTAGAGGACATCTTCGTTATATCATTTTCAAAGTTCCCATACAGAAAATAAAAGTAGCCTCAACTATCACAGTGCAGAGTCAATCAAGTAATAACTTAGAATATGTTTCCAGAAAAACTAACTTAAATAATATGATGATCAGTCTTCCTCTAGGCTACGTTCTCAGAATGTCTCCTGAAGTTGGTAAGACTAGATTGCATCAGTGATAAAAAAAAAAAAACAAACATACAAACTATAATTAACTCGAGTGTGTTTTTTTGGTATTTGATTAAAGTAGCTATAAAAGACATTATTATTTTGTGCAATAAAACATCCTTAATAACAACATTTATTAGGTTATTTCTCCGCAGAATTTACTCCCTGGAGTTAATTTGTTTCTTAAGAATTAAGTTCCTCTCTCTAATGCAACAATGAGAGCATTGCACTCAATGAGATTCATGTAAAAAAATTTTGTCCTACTGTGATTTTCTCAACACTATTCAGTTTTTAAGAACATTTCTTAATCAAAAACAAAACAAAACAACCCTTTTTGTCGTCTCAGTCCTCGCCAGCTAATATCCCATTTTCTTCTTCTGTTTCATTGTAAAACTTCATACGTATTTCCATGGTAGCTTTCTATTCTCGCCGTATGTCTTTTCTCACACCTTTTGTTGTTTGGTCCCCCTCACTGTACTAAAACTGCTCCTGTAGGGATCACCGACACCCCAATCTTACCAAGTCTAGAGGTTCATTCTTCTTCATTTTACTAAGGCTCGGAGTAGCATTCAGATTCACCAACTTTTTTTTTCGTTCCTGAAAGACTCTCCAGTCCTCACTTACATCCTACCACACATTTAGTTTAATTCCACTTATCACCAGCTACTCCTTTTCGATATCCTTTCTCTTTTCTCTTCTTCAGATTTAGTTCTCAAGTGTGAGGTTGCCTAGCTAGATGCTTGCCTCTCTTATAGTTTATATTTACACTCTCTTTAGATGGATTACTTTGGATACACTACTGTAACCAATTAATGTCAATTCTCATTTTCAATTCTGATTGGATCTTCCCAAATGACCACTTGACATCTCCTTAGATTGTTATTAATGGTCATCAAAAATGTAACAAAACAAAACTAAGTTCATGATTCTTCATACTCCCAGATATTTTCTCTTCTTTTTTCCTCCATCTTAAAGCATGCAAGACGTAAAACAGGTCAGGATCTTCCCAGTGGTTTATCTTTTAATGCCTTTCCACATTAAGGTTTCTAGATTATACCAGACACTCAGTTAAATTTGAATTTCAGAACACTGAATTTCCCAAATATTGCATGGGATACATTTATACAAAAATGGTTTATCTGAAAATTAAATTTATCTGGGTGTCCAGTATTTTTATTTGCTATATCTGGCAACCTAAAGCTTAGAAAGCACAGCCTTTCTGGTCTGCCTTGTTACAGTCTTTACTACATCCGGGAGTGCATCTTGCAACATTCTTTCTCTCCTTATAGTACACAGACATCAACGGTCTTTGTGCTCTTCAGATGTACCGTTCATTTTTTTTGTGAGGAAGACTAGCCCTGAGCTAACATCTGTTGCCAATCCTCCTCTTTTCGCCGAGGAAGATTGGCCCTGGGCTAACACCCGTGCCCATCTTCCTCTACTTTATATGTGGGATGCCTGCCACAGCATGGCTTGATAAGCAGTGCATAGGTCCGTACCTGGGATCCGAACCCGCGGACCCCTGGCTGCCAAAGCAGAGCGCCAGAACTTAACCACTATGTAATGGGCTGGCCCCAAGATGTACCATTTTTGTTTCCAACTTAAAGCCTCTGCCTTTGAGTTACTGATCCTCTGAAAGTAACAGAAGAAATGGCTAGAACGTCCTCTTCCCTTGGTTCTCTCAGAGAGGCTTTCCCTGACCATCCAGTGCAAAGTAATCTCTCACCAGTACTCTTTAAATTTACCTTACCTCCCCTTGATTTATTATTTAAATACACTCATCATTATAAGAAATTATCTCATTGACTTTTCATATTTGTTTTCAAATATCTGCCTGCATTCCCTGCCCTTGCTCAATCTAGATTATCAGCTTCATAACAATAGGAATCTTGTCTGTCCTGTTCACTGCTCCATCCCCAGTGCTCGTAACAGTGCCAAACCTGCAAGTGATTCTTAAAAGTTTGACGTACAAAAGAATTAATAAAAGACCAAACCAATGCAATCAAGTAGAATTTTTAAATTCTCCTTTCTGACTTTTTTATTTGAAATAATTGTAGAGTTACCAAAAGTTGCAAAAATATGCAGAGTGTTCCATATACCCTTCACCCAGTTACACCTATGTTAATATCTTTCACAACCAAGTACAATTATCAAAACTAAGAAATTAACCTTTTCCAATATTCTTAACCAATCTAAACACATTATTTGGATTTCACATTTTTTCTATGAGTGTGTTTTTTTCTGTTCCAGGATCCAATCCAAGATCCGATGTGGCATTTGGTTGCTTTATCTCTTTAGTCTCCTCCAATTGGTGACAGTTTCTCAGTCTTTAATTTTTATGGCGTTGACAATTTTAAAGAGCCTAATGTTTTGTAGTATGTTCCTCAATTTGGGTTTGTCTGTTTTCTGATAACAAGGTTGAGGTTATACATTTGAGGCAAGAATACCAGAAGAGATGAGCCTATTTCGTTGTGTCATAGCAGGAGGTACGTGGCATCAGTAGATCTTTGAGAGTTTCTGGAATAGATTTTTAAGGTAAGTTACTAATAGAATAAATCCTTCTATTTCTATATAACCATGGTCCATGGATTTAAACTTCAGGGACTCTACCATGGCTTTTGATCGTATATGTAAAATGATAGATGCATATATATCTATATATATATATCTATATCTATCTATCTATCTATATATATATATGAAGTATAAATCAAAGTGAATAATATTGCTCCACAAAAAAATAATAAAACACATTAATCATTCAAAGATTTACAGCTGAACTCTATCATGTTCTCTCTGTCTTCTACCATGTCTTCTCCACCACCTTTCCATCCTTCCCCATCTCTGAAGCCACACTTTATTCCCAAGGCTGTGTATACGCAGATAGGAAGGAGAATATTATTAAGGGAAAAAAATAATTTTCAACAGGTGAAAACTTTATAGGTTATATGATTTCACAGTAGCTAGTAATATAGGTTAGATTTCACATCTGAAATAAACAAGCCACCAAAGTAGGAGAAGAATCTTTCATTAAAGGCGCATGATTTTATTACAAGCATCCTGACACACAGCAAAGTTGTCTTGGATATATTGGTTATGAGGAATTCTTGAGATGGTTATAATGCCAATTAGTTTGAAACATGAATGCAACAGTTCCTGTGGTTCGTCCCACACACCACTCAGTTGGTGTATAAGGCCCTGTGTTGATTATAAACTTAAAACTCTAGAAACTGATGCTGCTCTTCAACTGAGCCTTCTCCTCCTCGTACCATGAGCTTCTACAGCAACTGCTACAGTGGCCTGGGCAATGGCTATGGTGGCCTGGGATGTGGCTATGGATGTGGCTATGGTGGCTATGGATATGCCTGCTACTGTCCATGCTATTATGGAAGATACTGGTCTTCTGGCTTCCTCTGAGAAATTCAAGATTGCTCATCTGTTCAGGACATTCTTTTGTGAGGCACTATGTGTACCTCTTGCATTATTTGTAATAGTGATGTTATCGTTTGTTCAAACAATGACAACCAATTCTTAGAATCCTGTGCAACATCAGAACCTTTTGGATTGAATTGCCTGAGTTTCCAATGATTTAGAAAAGTAGTAATTTCATTTTGTGTTACTATTATATAATTGAATATAAACAATCTTAACCATTTCCATTTGGGAAAGTGCCTAAATTCATTTTTCATTAAAGGCAATTTGTTTTTCACACCTACAACATTTTCATGTACATTTATTCATTATATTTCTTGTGAGTATGTATATGTGTGTGAGAGAGAGAGAAGAGGAGAGAGAGAGAGGGAGAGAGAGAAATCATCGACCTTCTGGCTATCTACAGTTGACAATTTGGATGTGTAGATGAATAGTTGTATTCAACCAGTGTTTTTTTAATATGGGTTTTTGTGAGCATATTCAAGAGTTACTATTATCTATATTGATCTAATCAAAGCCTTATCTTTGGTATATCCAAAGTTTGACTAAAGACGTTGGCAAAGTGATATTCCTCTTCTCACCACTTCATTCTATTTCTTTTTTTTTGGTGAGGAAGATTGGCTCTGAGCTAACATCTGTTGCCAATCTTCCTCTTCTTGCTTGAGGAAGATTGTCCCTGAGCTAACATCGGTGCCAGTCCTCCTCCACTTTGCATGTGGGATGCCACCATAGCATGGCCTAACGAGCAGTGCAGGGGTCTGCACCCAGGATCCGGACCAGTGAACCCCAGGCTGCCGAAGCAGAGCACGTGAACCCAACCACCATGCTACCGGGCTGGCCCCATCTATTTTTTTATTATTTCAGTCTTTCTTGACCTTGTATTTGAATGTGCCTCTGGGCGGATGTAATTTTTTCTTCTAAATGGTATATTGTTGCTGTGTCTATTCACTCACTGACAATATGTCCTTGAACTCATCTTATGTGTTGTAGCTGCACAGAGGGCTTTCTGTCCTTCTCACATTGTCGCAGGAAGATATGGAATTTGAGGTCTGTTCCAGTGAAACTTTCAAGGGGCCAATCTTTGCTTGCCTTTTGGGAAGAGATCTGTTATCTTTAATAACAAGGCAGTGGCTTGGGTAGACTAAAATCATGCAAACACAAGTCTGATCCAAAATATAGGCTTCAAACTGTATTCCTGATCCTGGTAATCTGAGTAATATTCAGTAAAACTTTATAATAACTTCTATTAACTCCCTTCATTTGCTAAGTAATAATAATATCAACAATGATAAAATATAAATCAATAATACCTATTAATATTTTAGTAACTAATGTTAGAATTTGGGGTACCTAAGACTGACAATGGATCCATAAAAAATTACCTTCTGAATAGAGATCAAAGTCTAAGGCTAGTCAAAATCTTGACCTGCCCCCAAATGCATGTTTTCTGGAAGCATCTAGAGGAGAGAATTATGTATATATGTCTTCCTCCATCAGTTGAAGACAAGCAACACATGGGATTATGTATTATATCAATTCTTTTAATTCATTGGCTCTTGTTTTGGCCTAGTATATGGTATATCTTGAAGAACATTCTGTGTGCGTACTTGAGAGAAATTTGTATTCTTTTTTGTTGAGTAAAATGCTCTCTAAGAGGTATGTTAGGTCTAGTTGGTTTATAAAGTTTTTCATATTTATTTGTATTATGAGTTTCTATATAGTTGTTCTCTCCATTGTTCTAAGTGGGATATTGAAGCCTTCAACTATTATTATCACAGTCTCTTTCTCCTTTCAATTCTGTCAATTTTTTGATTTGTGTAGTTTTGAGCTCTGTTGTTAGGTACATATGGATTTAAAGTTGTTATATCTTCCCGATAGACTGCCTCATTTATCATTACAAAATATCCTTCTCTAACTCTACTAAAATTCTTTCTTTTAAAATGATATTGTGGGCTGGTCCCATGGCTTAGTGGTTAAGCGTGTGCATTCTGCTACTGGCGGCCCGGGTTCGGATCCCGGGCGCACACCGACACACCGCTTGTCCAGCCATGCTGAGGCTGCATCCCACATACAGCAACTAGAAGGATGTGCAACTATGACATACAACTATCTACTGAGGCTTTGGGGGGGGAAAAAAAAAGGAGGAGGATTGGCAATAGATGTTAGCTCAGAGCCAGTCTTCCTCAGCAAAAAAAAAGAGGAGAATTAGCATGAATGTTAGCTCAGGGCTGATCTTCCTCAAAAAAATAAATAAATAAATAAAAATAAAATAAAAATAAAATGATATTGTTATATCCTCTCCAGCTTTCTAATTGTTCGTTTGCACTATATATATAAATATCTATCTTTTTACTTTCAACCTATTTGTTTCAAGATAATTTGGTTATTAAAACATTTTTATGATGGCTACTTTAAAATCTGTGTAAGATAATTTGAACATTTGATTAACTTAATTAACTCAGTGTTAGGGTCAGTTGATTATCATTTCTCATTCAAGTTATAATTTTTTCATTTTTTTGATATGATGCTGTGATAGAAATTCTGTGTATCAGGAGCTTCTTGGTCCCGTTTAAATTTTTTTTTTTTTTTTTGTGAAGACGACCAGCCCTGAGCTAACATCCGATGCCAATCCTCCTCTTTTTGCTGAGACAGACCGGCCCTCAGCTAACATCTGTGCCCATCTTCCTCTACTTTATATGGGACGCTGCCACAGCAAGGCTTAACAAGCGGTGCGTCGCCTCGGTGCATGCCAGGTATTCCAACTGGCGAACCCCAGGCCACCACAGCGGAGCTCACACACTTAACCGCTTGCGCCACCGGGCAGGCCACTAAATTTATTTTTTAAAGCAGATAGTCATTCTGTTTAGGTTTAGTTCATGGGTCTAGTGGTCTATGATTCACAATTTTGAGAGTTGTTGCAGTGTTATTTTGGTCTGTTTGGTTTATCTTGTGATACTGGTTGTGTCGCTGGTCTCTGCCATTGCTTCCTGAAAGTGTGAAAAGAGTTTTACCAGCCCATCTGCTGTGTGTCTTTTGATGGATTAGTGGCATAGTAAGATTCCTCACCTATATCCCTCACTGTCAAGGTGTCTCTTGGAGGGGACAGGAGAGTCTCAGGTACATGAGGAGAGAGTCTTCCTGGACTTGGAAATAACTCCCTTTAAATAACATATGAATCAAAAAAGAAATCACATGGGGAATTAGAAAGTATTTTTAATTGCTTAACAAAGAAATGAAATATACCAGATGTATGGCTTACCACTGAAGAAGTGATTAGAGGAAAAATTATAGCTTTAAATATTTATGTTAGGAAAAAAAAGACATTTTAAAAATCAATGCTTTAAGCTTCTTTAAAGCTAGAAAGGAAGAGAAAATTAAATATAAAGTGAGAAGAATGAAGGAAAAATAAAGACAAGAGTAGAATTAATTCAATAAAAAATGGACAAACTATAAAGAAAACCAATAATATCCAAAGTTGGTACTTTGATCAGATCAATCCAATTAATAAATTCTAGACAAACTGATCAACAATATAGGACAGAGAATACAAATTACCATATGAAGAATGAAAGAATTAATGTCTTTTAAGATCCTACAAGCTCCAAAAAGGATAAGTGGATGTTATGCCAATAAATTCCACAACATAGATTAAATGGGAAATTTCCTTTAAATACAAAATTACCGAAACTGACTCAAGTAAATCTGAATAGCATATCAATAAAGAAAATGAATTCATAATTAAAAATACTTTTCTACAAAGAAAACTCTAGATGCAAATGTCTTCACTGGTAAATTCTATTAAATATTTATACAGCATTCTTATGGGTAACTTAAGAAAATCACAGTAGGTTAGGAACGTGACTGTGAATATTTTTCTCTAAAAGCAATCCTGAACAAGAGGTATATTACACTTGTGAGAGTTTTATTTATGTACCAAAAACACAGGAACCATCTTTATGAAGAATACATATCTATCTATCTATCGATCTATCTATGTATCCATCTATCTATATCAAGGAGACATAGATAGAAACACATTGATAATGAATGACTTTAATATGCCACTCTCAGAATATACAGATCGAGTAGAAAAAATAAGTAAAAAGAGAGAACACCTAAATAATATAGTCAATAAGGTAGCTCTTATGGATATATATCCATCTCTATATTGATAGTAGAGAATAAACCTTCTTCTCAAGCTCCCAAAGAAATTACACAAAAATTGATCATATATGAGGTCATGAAGAAAAACATTAAAGTTTTTAAAGTAGAAATACTGCAGAAAACGCTCTCTGATTGCTATCGAATAAAGCTAGAAATTGCTTACAAAAACAAAGAACAGAAAATCCCCTTCACCTGGAAAGAAAATCTTTGATTAAACAACTCTCAGGTGAAAGAGAAAATATAGTATGAGATTATAGAATTTCAAAGTAAATAATGGCAATGGAAATAGTGCTTAAAAGAATCTATGAAAAAATTTCAAGCAGTCATTAGAGAAAAATTCATAGCACTAAACACTGTTATCATTGAAAATGAAAGAACATAAGTTAATATCTCAGTTAAGAAAACTTGTTTTTTTTTTTTTTGCCCTTTTTCTCCCCAAAGCCCCAGTAGATAGTTGTATGTCATAGTTGCACATCATTCCAGTTGCTGTATGTGGGACGCCACCTCAGCATGGCCGGACAAGTGGTACATCGGTGTGCTCCGGGGATCCGAAGCCCGGGCCGCCAGCAGCGGAGCACGTGCACCTAACCCTAAGCCATGGGGCCGGCACCAGACACGTCTTAAAGAACACGTAAGTAAACTAAAGAAAGTGCAAGGAAGGAAGTAATAAATAAACAACCACAAATTAATGAAGTAGAGAATAGAAAAAAAATAGAATTTAAAAATGACTCATAATGCTATTACTTGAAAAGGTTAACATTTATAAATCACTTGCTAATTTGATCAAGGAACAAACCATATACAAAACAAGAAATAACAAAACACGAACAGGGAAATAAGAGGTTTTAAAAATTATATGAATGTACTTTTCAATTTTTATGGATATGAATTTGAAAACCTAGATGCAATGGATAATTTCCTGGGGGAATACAGATTATCAAATTTGACACCATTACATTTAGAAATTATAAAGAGACTAATTTCCTTAGAAGAAACAGAGAAATTTTTTAAGGAAATTCTCTAAAAAATACTCCAGATCCAGACAATTTTTCAGGGAAATTCTACAAAATCTTCAAAAACAAGATAATCTGAATATGCTGTGAATTGTTCCAGAGCACTGCCAATGAAGGAACACTTCCTAATTCCTGTTAGGAAGGAGGCACAGCATTGATATTATTGGTGGGCAGACTACTCAGGTGCCTCCATGATTTCTGCCTCTTGATGTCAATGCCCTGTGTGATCTCCTCTTCTTCAGTATGGGCAAAACTTCTAACAGAATATGGCAAAAGTAATACAATATATGTAATTGTGTATGTGATTCTGATACCTGAAATTGTATGGAATTGTAGCACCCCTCTTGCTGGAGTATCTTCCCCTCCCTTCCTGGCTTTGAGAAAGCAAGCAACCATGTTTGGGAACCCACATAAAAAGGAACTGTAGGTAGCCTCTTGGAGCTGATGGTGGCCTCTAGCAGACACCCTGCAAAGGCCTCCCACCAATAGTCAATGTTGAGCCCCTGCCATATACCTGAGCTTGGAAGCAGATCTTTTCTCAATTGAGACTCAAATGAGACCACAGAGGTGACCAACACCTTGATTACTGCACTGTGAGACCCTGAAACTTTCAGTTGAAACCTGAAATGCTGTTTTTATCTAATTATTATGGCCCACAATGCAGGCTGAATAGTTTTTCAATCTACTATTACCTTAGGAAGTAATAGATTGCAAAAATGTTCCTTAGGTTGTTTCTTTCATCCAAATATTTTTTAAAAGATATATTGGAAGTAGAGAAGGATATTTATTACAACATTCATTTAAGAGATATTATGAATATGAAAATTGGGGAAGTTATTATTTTTTCTTATTATTTACCATACAGCACACAATGCTTAATTTATAAATAATACTGCATTTAGTGTTGAGAGTTACCCAGAACAACAAATATTATTGTTGTTCCTCCTCAGTAGCAGAGGAGGAAACTGAAGTTTACAAAGAATAAGTTACTTTCCTGAGAAAATTCACAATGGAATGGGTCAAGAAGCTGACCTAGAAATTGTAGGGAAAATATCTCCCCAAGGGGGCAATTCTTACTTTTCTTGCAAACAGAGATCAAAAAATGTCGGTAGGAAACTTGGGACATCAAATGTCTGAAATGAAAACCAGGGTTGCTGTTTGAATTAAAGTTTATTAGGTCAACAGAGAAACAAGCTCCAGCATGAAAGACATCAAGGCAGTTTTTGTGACATCATCATCTTGATGAAAACAGTGAGGTTGCAGGTGAATTTCACCTTATCTCATTTAATGAAGTAAATTCAGGGAATTTGTAGGTTAGATTGTAGGTCAACAACAGACCATGCTAGACTTCCATGATGCAGGATAATCATCAGCCAAGGGAAAGGCACAGGACTTGTGGGGTTCAGAACTGGTGAATCCCAATGTCCAGGTATAAAGAGTGAGAGTCTTCCATGGTGTACTCAAGAGTGGTAGCCAAAACCAGAGCTGTAGCCAGAGCCACAGCCATAGCAGGAGCCGTAGCCACAGCCCAGGCCTCCACAGCCACAGCCCAGGCTTTCCATAGCCACAGCATCCACAGCCAGCGCCCCCATAGTAGTTTCCTTAGTAGCTGCCACACATGGTGTTGGTTTCTGAGGCTATCCTTGGGTAGAGGAAGAATGTAGGTGACTTTAATTGGGACATTTCTTCTTGCAGGGAGCCTTTTACATGCCCTTAGTATGGGGGGGACCCACCCCATGTGCTCATGTCATTGGCGAATTTTATGACTAATATAATTAGTGTGTGTTTCAAGACTAGAGCATAATGCCTTAAGGCATTAAGAAGGCTCGCTTTAACCACTTGAGGTTCCTTAATAAGATGGAACAGTCACACTTACAAAGCTGTCTTCCATAACAAGTCTTCACTTAAATGTTCTATAATCAGATATCATGTAAGCAGGGAGCATTTTCAACAGTCTCAATTGACTTGCTCTTGACCACAAATAATTCTTTTTTTCTCCTTGACCTTCCAAAATTATACTCCCCTCCATAAGATATTTTAGCTCTCATTCCGGCCCAGAGTCAAATAGTAGAGTGGTGTGGTGGCATATGTAACAGTGATGAGATTAGTATAGAAGGTAATTTAGGAGATCATCTGTATTTTAATAAGTCCTCCCCTAGTTGTCAGACATGTGAGGACATAAAATCTTTAAGATACTGATTTCATCTGCCTTGATGAGAAATTCAAATAAGAAAACAGGATTTTAATACAGTCAAACTAATAAATGAAAAAATTTTTTATTCATTCAAAATGTTTGCTTCCTATGTAAGTGTCTTTGTAGGTATATCTTTGTAAACAAAATATATAAACACATTATTGTGACAAAATGTTATTCAGTGTCCTTGATAGAAGCATAATTAGCAGATAGATCTTGATCATATCACTGAGAATTTTCCCATAAGGGAAATGCAATTTTCACTCTGGAAATGGTATGCAAATATTGTTGTTGCCTGTCCAAATTTGACCAGATCTAATCTTTGAGCGCTATAGGTCATAAGTGTGTTGATTGGTGGAATTTCCCACCAATTAGGGGAAAAAAATCTTTTGATATTTTGTTACTTTCATATGTTTGTTTACATATAATAACAATTTTCACGTGGGAAAATTTCAATTTTTCTTTTCAATAAAACTAATAAAACTTTCACAATATGTAGTGCTTATCATATACATTCATTTTTCTCTATCATTTGCATCTTCTTGTGTGTGTGAGAGAGAGAGAGAGAGAGACAGCAGACAGAGACAGACAGAGAGAAACTGCTGCTTCTGTAGCTATTTTAGTTACTAACGTGGCAAAACAGGAAAGGCATGGCTAATGGTTTTTACCAATAAGGAGCTGTGTAAAAGTATTATCATGTGCAGCTCCAAGAACTAGTATGCTCTACATTGATCTAATATAAGTCTCATTTTAGGAAAATTCAATGTTTGACCCAGGTCATTGGCAAAAACGGTAACACCATTGTCTATTAAATATTCTATTTTCCACTGCAATTTTCTCTGTCCTGATAGTCTACATTTAAACCTGTGCCTCTGGAAAGGTATACTTCCACCCCCACATCATGTAGTCTGCCTTCTTTTCACAACAGATAAGAATCTCTATATGCAGCTTGTTGATATGCCTGATAATCCTATATTCCCACAGCAAAGATCACCTCAATTTGAAGTCTGTCTCAGTGAGTCTTTTGAGTGTGTCTGGCTCTGGTCATCTTCTGGCAGAATCCCTGTTACCATTTATAAAAAGTGGTGACTTAGGGGCCAGCCTCAGTGGCCTGGTGGTTAAGATCAGGCGCTCCGCTTCGGTGGCCTGGGTTTGGTTCCTGGGCACGGACCTACACTGCTGGTTGGTGGCCATGCTGTGGTGGGGGCCCATGTACAAAATAGAGGAAGATTTGCAACAGATGTTAGCTCAAGGTTAATCTTCCTCAAGCAAAAAGAGGAGGATCGGCGACATATGTTAGCTCAGGGCGAATTTTCCTCAGCAAAATAATAAAAAAAAAAAGTGGTGACTTGGGTAGAACATCATGAAAAGCACATGACTGACACAAATGAGTGCTGAATAATATGGTCTCCATCCTGGTAGTTTAGTTGACTTTCAATGAAGCTCCCAGTCATAAAAAGATGACTTTTTATCTTTATTCCATTCATTTCTTAATATTCTTAATTATTCATTATTAATTATTCTTAATAATGATTAGTGATATTAATAACATGGTGATAAGTTATAAAGTAACAATAGTTACTATTATTTCCTGTTCTACTCTTAAATGTAGTAGGCTAACCAACGATAAAGGATCCACCTGAGGATTACCCTTTATAGGTCAACATAAGAGACTAGTCAGTCTCCACACCAGTTCCCAACTTCAGGCTTCCTGAAAGCAAACAGAGGCAAGAACTCTGTGCTGGTGTCTACTCCTTCCTCAATGAGGTGAAGAAGTCAATCCATCATGCAGTGCTAACCTGACTTTCCCAACCAGTGACTGGATAGAGAAGTTGGTGATCATTCCTCTAAGAAAATATGAAGAGAAGAGTAAAATGATTCCTCCTGACTGAAATATATGTTGGGTCTCTGCTTGGTATTTGCATAAATTATCCCATTTAATGGATCAACAAATTTATAAGTTAAACATTTTAATTTCTGTTTTAGCTATGCCAAATTAAATCAACTCTCAGAAAGGTAAATTTGAAGTATTTTTGGTGAAATTCTGTAGGATTGAATATCATTTGTGTTTAGCCCTGTGCACATATCTGATTCTTGATAGAAGTTGTGATGGAAGCCATTATAATTTTGCATAATATATATTAATTATTAATTTATTGTGAAAATGAGAGTCAATGTATTTTGGAACACAGAACTTTAAATCAGTGAACAAAATATTTTGTATCAAATATGATACAAATTATGCTGCTCAATAATAATAATACTGGTACCAAATGTATATGACATATTAAGTTCAAGAAAAGGCAAAACTAACTATCAGTGATAGAAGAAAGAATAGTAGTTATCTCTGGGTAATATGAATATGAATTAATTTTGTCAAATGTTTTTTCTGCGTCTGTTGGGATGAGTGTAGGTAACTTTTGCCTTACTTATCCTGTTAATTTTTTGAAATACGTTGCTTGTTATATGGTAACCAAACTTTACATTCATAATTTAACTTTATTTGGTAAAGATTTATTATGTAAATAATTCTTACAACGTCTTTGTCTGGCAATATTGGCCTTATATATTGTCATAGAAAAATGTTCCCCCTCCTCTAATATAAGATAAATATTTTTAAATTTAATATTTGATATAATTTACCATTTGAGCCATATCGGCCTGGCTATTTGGGGTGTGTGTATGTGTGCACATGTGTATGAGTATGTAAAAGTTTTTTTAAAATATGAGAATGTTTTTTAAGACATAGGGCTACTTAGATTTCATGTTTATTTTGTACTAGTTTTGGTTATGTGTGTCCTTCAAGAAATTTATCCATTTCATCTAAGTTGTTGAATTTATTGTTACAAAATTATTCACCTATTCCTTATTAACCACGTCTGTAAGATCTGTAGTGACGTCATCTCTTTTATTCCAGATATTGGTAATTCCAGATGTTGGTAATATTCCAGAAATTAATTAAAATAAAGATTAAGATTTTTCTGTATCGTAGACCTTCTCAAAGAAGCACAATTTAGTTTCACTAATCTTCTCATTCTTTTTTGTTTTTAATAATTGTTTATTGCAGTAACATTGGTTTAGAACATTGTATAAATTTCAGGTTTACACCATTATACTTCTATTTCTGCATAGATTACATCGTGTTCACCACCCAAATACTAATTACAAGCCATCACCACACATGTGCCAAATTATCACTTTCACCCTCCTCCCTCCCTCCTTCCCCTCTGGTAACCACCAATCCAATCTCTGTCTCTATGTGTTTGTTTATTGTTGTTATTATCTACTACTTAAGAAGGAAATCATATGGTATTTGACCTTCTCCCTCTGACTTATTTCACTTTGCATAATACCCTCAATGTCCATCCATGTTGTCACAAATGGCTGGATTTCATCGTTTCTTATGGCTGAGTAGTATTCCATGGTGTATATATACCACATCTTCTTTATCCATTCGTCCCTTGATGGGCACTTAGGTTGCTTCCAAGTCTTGGCTATTGTGAATAATGCTGCAATGAACACAGGGGTGCATGTCTCTTTATGCATTGGTGTTTTCAAGTTCTTTGGATAAATACCCAGCAGTGGAATAGCTGGATCATATGGTAGTTCTATCCTTGATTTTTTGAGGAAACTCCATACTGTTTTCCATAGTGGCTGCACCAGTTTGCACTCCCGCCAGCAGTGTATGAGAGTTCCCTTCTCTCCACATCCTCTCCAACACATGTTGTTTCCTGTCTGGTTAATTATAGCCATTCTGACAGGAGTGAGGTGATATCTCATCACAGTTTTGATTTGCATTTCCCTGATAGTTAGTGATTTTGAACATCTTTTCATGTGTCTGTCGGCCATCCGTATATCTTCTTTGGAAAAACGTCTGTTCAGATCTTTGGCCCATTTTTCAATTGGGTTGGTAGTTTTTTTGTTGTTGAGATGCATGAGTTCTTTATATATTTTGGAAATTAAGCCCTTATCAGATGTATGGTCTGCAAATATCTTCTCCCAATTGTTAGGTTGTCTTTTCATCTTGTTGATGGTTTCCTTGGCTGTGCAGAAGATTTTTGGTTTCATGTAGTCCCATCTGTTTATTTTTTCTATTGTTTCTCTTGCCCGGTCAGACACGGTGCTTGAAAATATGTTGCTAAGACTGATGTCGAAGAGCGTACTGCCTATGTTTTCTTCTAGAAGTTTCATGGTTTCAGGTCTTACATTCAAGTCTTTAATCCATTTGGAGTTAATTTTTGTGTATGGTGTAAAGTAAGGGTCTACTTTCATTTTTTTGCATGTGGCTATCCAGTTTTCCCAACACCACTTGTTGAAGAGACTTTTTTTTCTCCATTGTATGTTCTTGGCTCCTTTGTCAAAGATTAGCTGTCCATAGATGTGTGGGTTTATTTCTGGGCTTTTGATTCTATTCCATTGATCTGTGTGTCTGTTTTTGTGCCAATACCATGCTGTTTTGGTTACTATAGCTTTGTAGTATATTTTGAAATCAGGGAGTGTGATACCTCCAGCTTTGTTCTTTTTTCTCAGGATTGCTTTAGCTATTCAGGGTCTTTTGTTGTTCCAAATAAATTTTAGGATTCTTTGTTCTATTTCTGTGAAAAATGTTGTTGGAACTTTGATAGGGATTGCATTGAATCTATAGATTGCTTTCGGAAGTATGAAAATCTTAACTATGTTAATTCTTCCAATCCAAGAGCATGGAATATCTTTCCATTTCTTTGTGTCTTCTTCAATTTCTTTCAGCAATGTTTTATAGTTTTCGGTGTACAGATCTTTCACCTCTTTGGTTAAGTTTATTCCTAGGTATTTTATTCTTTTTGTTGCAATTGTAAATGGGATGGTATTCTTAATTTCTCTTTCTGCTACTTCGTTGTTAGTGTATAGAAATGCAACTGATTTTTGTATGTTGATTTTGTATCCTGCAAGTTTACCATATTCGTTTATGGTGGATTCTTTAGCGTTTTCTATATATAAAATCATGTCGTCTGCAAATAGTGACAGTTTCACTTCTTCCTTTCCAATTTGGATCCCTTTTATTTCTTTCTCTTGCCTGATTGCTCTGGCTAGGACTTCCAGTACTAGGTTAAATAGGAGTGGTGAGAGTGGGCATCCTTGTCTGGTTCCTGTTCTCAGAGGGATAGCTTTCAGTTTTTCACCATCGAGGATGATATTACCTGTGGGTTTCTCATATATGGTCTTAATTATGTTGAGGTACTTTCCTTCTATACCCATTTTATTCAGAGTTTTTATCATAAATGGATGCTGGATCTTGTCAAATGCTTTCTCTGCATCTATTGAGAGGATCATGTGATTTTTATTCTTCATTTTATTAATGTGGTGTATCACGTTGTTTGATTTGTGAATGTTAAACCATCCCTGCATCCCTGGAATAAATCCCACTTGATCATGGTGTATAATCTTTTTAACGTATTGTTGTATGCAATTTGCTAGTATTTTGTTGAGGATTTTTGCATCAATGTTCATCAGTGAAATTGGCCTGGAATTTTTTTCGAGTGTGTTGTCCTTGTCTGGTTTTGGTATCAGGGTAATGTCAGCTTCGTAGAATGAGTTAGGGAGCTTCCTCCCCTCCTCAATTTTTTGGAAGAGTTTGAGAAGGATAGGTATTAAGTCTTCTTTGAATGTTTGGTAGAATTCACCAGGGAAGCCATCTGGTCCTGGACTTTTATTTTTGGGGAGGTTTGTGATTACTGTTTTGATCTCCTTATTGGTGATTGGTCTATTCAAATTCTCTACTTCTTCTTGATCCAGTTTTGGAAGTTTGTATGATTCTACGAATTTATCCATTTCTTCCAGATTGTTGAATTGGTTGGCATATAGCTTTTCATAGTATTCTCTTATCATCTTTTGTATTTCTGAGGTGTCTGTTGTAACTTCTCCTGTTTCATTTCTGATTTTACTTATTTGTGCCTTCTCTCTTTTTTTCTTGGTGAGTCTAGCTAAAAGTTTGTCAATTTTGTTTATCTTTTCAAAGAACCAGCTCTTGGTTTTATTAATTTTTTCTATTGTTTGTTTAGTCTCTATTTCATTTATTTCTGCTCTGATTTTTATTATTTCCCTTCTTCTACTGATTTTGGGCTTGGTTTGTTCTTCTTTTTCCAGTTCCTTTAGGTGTATTGTTAGATTGTTTATTTGAGATTTTTCTTGTTTGTTGAGATAGGCCTGTATTGCTATAAACTTCCCTCTTAGAACTGCTTTTGCCGTATCCCATAAATTCTGCCATGTCGTATTTTCATTTTCATTTGTCTCCAGGTATTTTTTGATTTCTTCATTGACCCAGTCATTTTTCAGCAGCATTTTGTTTAATCTCCACGTATTTGTGGCTTTTCTGATTTTCTTCCTATAGTTGATTTCTAGTTTCATACCGTTGTGGTCAGATAAGATGGTTGGTATTATTTCAATCTTCTTAAATTTATGGAGACTTGTTTTGTGGCCTAATATGTGATCAATCCTGGAGAATGTTCCATTTGCATTTGAAAAGAACGTGTATTCTTCAGATTTTGGATGGAATACTCTGTATATATCTACTAGGTCCATCTGCTCTAGTGTATCATTTAGGGTCAATGTTTTCTTATTGATCTTCTGTTCGGATGATCTAACCGTTGGTGTAAGTGGAGTGTTAAAGTCCCCTAGTATTCTTGTGTTATGGTCTATTTCTGTTTTTATGTCTGTTAATAATTGCTTTATATATTTAGGTGCACCTACATTGGGTGTGTAGATATTTACCAGTGTTATATCCTCTTGTTGGATTGTTCCCTTGATCATTATGTAATGCCCTTCTTTGTCTCTTTTTACAGTTTTTGTTTTAAAGTCTATTTTGTCTGATATGAGTACTGCTACCCCAGCTTTCTTTTCATTGCCATTTGCGTGGAGTATCTTTTTCCATCCCTTCACTTTCGGTTTGTGAGTGTCTTTAGGTCTGAAGTGTGTCTCTTGTATGCAGCATATATATGGGTCTTGTTTTTTTATCCAATCAGCCACCCTATGCCTTTTAATTGGAGCATTTAGTCCATTGACATTTAAAGTAGCTATTGATATGTATGTACTTACTGCCATTTTTTAACTTTTTTTTCTCAGTGTTTTAGTAGTCATTCTCTGTTCCTTACTTCTTCTATACAGAATTGATGGTCTCTTTAGTTTGACCTCTGTCTGAAAGCTCTACTCTTTAACTCCCCTCCTCCCTCCTTTTATGTTTTTGATATAATATCTAACCTCTTTTTTGTGCATTTGTATCCATTACATTCTTATCATGGAAATAGATAATTTTTCCTATTTGTAGTCTTCTCTTTTCCCCTTAAATCAGTCCCTTTAACATTTCTTGTAGCACTGGTTTCTTGGTGACAAACTCCTTTAATTTTTGCTTATCTGGGAAATTTTTGATCTCTCCTTCCATTTTGAATGATAACCTTGCTGGGTAGAGTATTCTTGGCTGTAAGTTTTTTCCTTTTAGCACTTTAAATATATCATGCCACTCTCTTCTAGCCTGTAAGGTTTCTGCTGAGAAGTCAGCTGATAGCCTTATGGGGTTTCCTTTGTATGTAACTTGACTTTCTCTTGCGGCTTTTAGGATTCTCTATCTTTAATTCTGGACATTTTGATTATGATGTGTCTTGGTGTGGGCCTCTTTGGGTTTATCTTGTTTGGGGCTCTCTGTGCTTCCTGTACCTGGATGTCTGTTTCCTTCCTTAGGTTAGGGAAGTTTTCATCTATTATTTCTTGAAATAGATTCTCTGCCCCTTTGTCTCGCTCTTCTCCTTCCGGGACACCTGTAACACGGATGTTAGTGAGCTTGATGTTGTCCCAGAGGTCCCTTAGACTGTCCTCACTCTTTTTAATTCTTTTCTCTTTTACCTGTTCAGCTTGGGTAATTTCTTCTAGTCTTTCGTCCAGCTCACAGATCTGTTCTTCTGTATCCTCTACTCTGCTTTTGAGTCCCTCTAATGAATTTTTCATTTCCAGTGTTGTATTCTTCATTTCTGATTGGTTCTTTTTTATATCTTCCATTTCTTTGTTGACATTCTCACTGAGATCATCTATTCTTCTCCCCAGATCAGTGAGCATCCTTAACACTCTTAGTTTGAACTCTCTGTCAGGTAGGTTGCTCATTTCTGCTTCACTTAGTTCCTTTTCTGGGGTTTTGTCCTGTTCCCTTACTTGGAATGTATTTCTTTGCCTCCTCATTTTGCCTCTTTCCCTGTGCTTGTGTCTATGTATTAGGTAGGTCAGCTACGTCTCCTGCTCTTGGATAGGTGACCTTATGTAAGTGATGGCTTAGGAGGCCTACAGTGTGCTTCCTTCAGTTCTCAATGTTCCAGGGGTGACCCCATGTGGGCTACATGTGTCCTTCTGTTGTGACCTGTTTGCTTTCCCTCTAGGCACCCAGGGAGACCGAGTTATGCTCCTGGCCAGCTGTTGTAATGCTCAGCTGCTTGTAGTTGTTGTGGGCCCTTCAGTCTCTTTATCAGTTGTGGGGACCCCCAACACAATTGGCTGCGAGTCCTAATACCACATTTGTGTTGCAGTCTTTCTTTTAAGTGAGTAGGCCCCCAGCGTGGCAGGTTGTTAGACTCAGGGCCTTACAATTGCTATAAGCCTCCAGCCTTTAGGCCTCTTGTCACCTCTCTGAGGATTGCAGGTGGGTGGGACTGGCCTCAGGCATGGGAGCACCCAATTGTTTCAGGTTTTGGATGGTGGGGCAAATCCCCTATGCGGGTCTTTGTGAAGCACAAGTCTTCTGCAACTGACAAGCCCTGCTGCCCACTGGTCCACACACACAGTCAACATAGTCCTACCCCATGTGCGTGCCCCTACCTCCCAATGTGGACCCAGTCTCTCCATGGCGGGAACCCCCCACACTCCACCACTGCCCCACACTCTCCACTCACTCCTTGTACCTGCCCTGCCCCACTGAAGTGGGCCCAGTTGTCAGGCTGCAGAGAATCCAGTCACCAATCTATGCAGGCCCACAAGTTGCCTGAGGGCTTGTTGTTGGGTGGGGCCAGTATCTAGGGTGGGCTGCCTACCCTGGCTGAGCTGGATTAAATCGGTGCTCTAGCGGGTGGGGCAGACCCTGGGCTAGTAGGCTCAGGGAAAACTCCAATGGCATCTGTGTCAGCACGCCCACACCAGACCACAACAATGGCCGCCGCCAATGTCCCAGTCCCTGGAGAGGTTCCACCTCTCACCGAGATACACACAGGGCCTATTAGGCGAGTCTCTTTTCACCAAAGCACTATGCACCTTTCTTTCTGGTGATTTTAGGATGCTTTCTGAAACGGGTGAGATTGCACGTGGGCCCTTTAAGAGCCGGTTTTAATTTCTTTGTGAACCAACTTTTCTGGGGGTGCTCCCCAGTGTTTTAGTAGCAGGCAAAGTCAGATATTATGCCACTCATCTAGATTGTGCTGGGTCCACAAAATGCCCACAGCAGGGGCGCTCTCCGGCTCAGGACCCCGCTCCTCCAGGGGGGCTGCCTACCTGTGTGCTGCTCCCTGGCGGCCGTGAGGCTTGGGGCTTGTGAAGGCGGCATTTTTCCTCTCCAGGAGGGAGTTTCTGCCTCTTCCACCTCAATTAGGATTGTCCGTTGTTGCAGGAGTTCCTCTTATCCAGTTTTCAGTTCTGTCTCAGGGGTAATTTTTCCACGAGTAGTTGTAAATTGGCTTTGTCTGCGGGAGGAGGTGAGTTCAGAGTCTGCCTATGCCGCCATCTTGACCTCTCCCTCCTGTCCTTCAATCTTTTCATTCTTTGTCTGTTTTCTATTTCATTGATTTCTGCTTTATCTTTTTTATTCCCTTCCTTCTACATGTTGGATAGAGTTTGTTCTTTTTTCTACCTTTTAAAGTGAAAGCTTAATTGTTGATTTTAAAACTTTCTTCTTTTCTAATATATGCATGTAAAGCTTTAAATTACTCTGCAATCACTGCTGACAATCCCACAACTTTTAGTATTTTTTTACTGTCAGTATAATTTTATTAAAATTGTATTTTAATTTCCTTTGTGCTTTATATTTGATCCATGAGATATAGATTGTATTGTTTTGGGGGTTTTTCCAGGTATATGTGTGTTCTTGATGTCTAATTTAATTTCGATAGAATTTGTTCTTTTTAATTAATTGAATTTAATTCATTGGAATTTAGTTCATAGCCCAACATATGATCTATCGTGAAGTATTCCATATGCACTGAAAACAATGTGCTTTCTACCATTGTTTGGTGTAATGTACTACAGGTGCCAGTTAGATCAATTTAGTTGATTTGTTTCTGTTTCCAAACCTTAGTGATTTTCTGTCTACTTAGTTCTATCAATTACCAAGATAATTGTTTTAAAATCTCTAGTTATCATTAGGGATTTTTCCATTTTTTTCTTTCAGTATGTTTTAGTTTTTATTCACTCACTTTGAAACTCTCTCATTAAGTGCAGGCACACTTAGAATTGTTATTGAGGAATTGACTTTTCTATCATTATAAAATATTGCTCTTTGGCTTTGGTAATATTCTTTACTTGGAGGTTTATTTGATTGATAATAATGTATCCACGTCAGTTTTCCTATTATTTGGCTGATCTGTGTCTTTATGTTTAATGTGGGTTTATCGTGGATAAGCCACGTTTGATTCTTATTTCTGATTGACATATTCTGACTTTCACGTTTAATGCACTTTTGACACAGTTGTTTTTAAGTCTACATCATCTTGCTATTTGTTTTCCGTTTGCTAATCTGTCCTTTCCCCTCCTATTTTCATTTATTTTATTGCATTATTTCATTGTATTTTTTTAGGACTTCCATTTTATCACCTCTATTGGTTTATTAGATACATGTTTAAAGATTTTTATAAATATTAGAGTATGCATCTTAATTTATCACATTCTTTTTTCCAAATATTACATCACTTCATATAAAACAAACTTACAGCAGTATTCATCTTTTCCCTCATCCCATTCTTTGTGCTATTGTCAGACTCTTTAGTGATTTATTTTTCATTGAAGAATTAATTTTTGTATCATTTTTTTGAGGCTTACCTTGTCTCATATTAATATAACCACTCAAGCTTTCTTAAAATTAGTGTTTATTACATATTAATAATAAGTGTGTACATTGTATATTAATTCATTCTTTTATTTTTAACTTATCTGTGTCTACACATTTGTTGTGGGTTTCTTTTAGAGCATAGATTTAGGGTTCATTTTACTTGCAGTGTTCAGACCGTTTCAGTTTAATGTAATTCTCTCATGGTTGTGTTTAAATCTATATCTTGCTATTTGTTTTCTGCTTGCTACGTCTATTCTTTCCTTTTCTTACCTTATTTTCCTGCCTGCTTTTGGATCTTTTTTTTTTTTTTAGTGTTCTATTATATTCCTCCATTGCTTTATTAGATATACCCACAGTTACGATTTTAATGGCTGTTCATCTTTCTGTCTTTAAGTTTATTTTTTCTCTCTGTATTTAAATTTTGGTAATTGCTATTGCTCTATCTTCAAACTCACTGATCTTTTCTTTGGCAATATTAAATTTGATTTTTTAAGACTATTTTTTTAGAGCAGTTTTAGGTTCACATAAAAATTAAGAGGAATGTTCAGAGATTTCCCATATACTCCCTGCCCACCCTCTACCCCATGCATGGCCTCCACCATTATCAAAGTCTTCCACCAGAGTGATAAATTTGTTACAACTGAGGAGGCTACACTGACATACTGTAGTTACCCAAGGTCTATAGTCTAAAGTAGGGTTACATTAGAGTTCATTCTTGGTGTTGTAAATTCTATGGGTTTAGACAAATGTAAAATGACATGTAGCCATCATTACAGTACTATATAGGATATTTTCACTGCCCTAAAACTCCTCTGTGCTCTGCCTATTCCTTCCTCCTCCCTCCCCTGACCACCACTAACTCCGGGCAACCACTGATATTTTTACTGTTTTCCCAGTTTTGCCTTTTCCAGAATGTTTTGTAGTTGGAATCATACAGAATGTAGCTTTTTTAGATTGAATTTTTTCACTAAGCAATATGCATTTAAGGTTCCTCCATGTCTTCCCATGGCTTGATAGCTCATTTCATTTTGTAACTGAATAATTTTCCATTGTCTGGATGTACCATAGTTTATTTATACATTCACCTACTGAAGGACATCTTGGTTGCTTCCAAGCTTTGGCGATTATGAATAAAGCTGCTATAAACATCTATGTGTGGGTTTTTTGTGTGGACATAATTGGATAAGCTAGATTGTTTGGTAAGAGTATGTTTAGCTTTCTAAGAAATTGCAAAACTTTCTTCTCAAGTAGTTATACCATATTTCATTTCTACCAGCAGTGAATGAGAGTTCTGGTTGCTCCACATACTTGCCAGCATTTGTTGTTCTAGATTTTGACTATTCTAATAGGTGTGTATCTCATTGTTATTTTAATTTGCATTTCCCTATTGACATATAAGGTGAAGCATCTTCTCATATGCTCATTTGCCATCTGTATATCTTCTTTGGTGATGTGTCTATTAAGGTCTTTGGCCCATTTTTTAAACAAGTTGTTTGTTTTCTTATCACTGAGTTTTAAGTGTTCTTTGTGTATTTTGGATACATATCCTTTATCAGATAAGTCTTTTACAAATATTTTCTCCCAGTTTGTGACTTATCTGTTTGTTCTCTTGACATTGCCTTTGCAGAGCAGAAGTTTTTAATTTTAATGAAGTCCAGCTTATCAACTTTTTCTTTCTAGATTATGCCTCTGGTGTCATATCTAAAGTCATGGCCATACCCAAAGTCATCCAGGTTTTCTCCTACGTTATAGTCTAGAAGTTTATAGTTTTACATTTTACGTTTAGGTCCGTGATCCATTTTGAATTAATTTTTTTGAATGGTGCAAGGTCTGTTTCTGGAATCATTTCTTTTTTGCATCTGGATATCCAATTGTTCCTGCACCATTTGTTGAAAAGACTGTCTTTTCTTCATTGTATTTCTTTAGCTCCTTTCCCAAATATCAGTTGACTATATATATGTGAGTCTATTTCTAGGCTTTCTATTCTGTACTGTTGATCTATTTGTCTTTTATTTCAGCAATAAATAGCTTGATAACTGTAGCTTTACAGTAGGTCTTGAAGTCAGGTGGTGTTAGCCCTCAAACTTTGTTCTTCTCCTTCAATATTGTGTTGGCTATTTGGGTCTTTTGCCTCTCATTATAAACTTTATAATCAGTTTGCTGATAGCCACAAGATAACATGCTTGGATTTTGATTGAGATTGCATTGAATCTATAGATGAAGTTGAGAAGAACTGATATCTTGGCAATATTGAGTCTTGCTATGCATGGTCATGGAATATCTCTCTATTTATTTAGCTCTTCCTTGATTTCTTTCTTCAGAGTTTTGCAGTTTTCTTCGTGTAGATATTGTAAATTTTTTAAGATTTATATCTAAGTATCCTATTTTTTTGGTTGCTAATGTAAGTGGTATTATGTATTTAATTTCAAATTTCACTTGTTTATTGTTGATATGTAGAAAAGCAATTGACTTTTGTATATTAACTTTGTATACTGAAACCTTGTTATAATCACTTACTAGTTCCAGGAAGTGTTTTTTGTCATTTATTTTGGATTTTCTACATAGATAATCATATCATCTGTGGAAAAAAACAGTTTTTTTCCTTCCTTCTTTATCACTATACCTTTTCTTTTCTTTTCTTGTCATATTGCATCAGCAAGGTCTTCCAGTATAATACTGAAAAGGAATGGTGAGAGAGAACATCCTTGCTTTGTTCCTGATGTTAACAGGGAAGCTTCTCACTAAGTAAAATGTTAGCCATAGTTTTTTTGTAGATGTTCTTTATCAAGTTGAGGAAATTCCCATCTGTTCTTGGTTACTGAACATTTTTATCATGAATAAGTGTTGGATTTTGACAAATGCTTTTTCTATATCTATTGAGATGATCATGTAATTTTTCTTCTTTAAGCTGTTGATGTGATGGATTGCATTAATTTATTTTTGTGTATTGAACCAGCCTTGCATAGTTGAGATAAATCTCACTTGGTCACAGTGTATAATACTTTTTATCCAATGATGTATTCAATTTGCTAGCATTTTATTGAGAATTTTTGCATTTCTGTTCATTTAGACATTGGTTTGTAGTTTTATTTTCTTGTAATGTCTTTATCTGATTTTGGTATTAAGGTAATGTTGGCCTCATAGAATGAGTTAGGAAGTACTCCCTCTGCTTCTATCTTCTGGAAATGATTGTAGAGAATAAGTATAACTTATTCCTTAAATGTTTTGTAGAATTTTCCAGTGAACCCATTTGGGTCTTGTGCTTTCTGTTTTGGAAGATTATAAATTATTGATTCAATTTCTTTAACATATATAGTTATAATAGATTGTCCATTTCATCTTGTGTGAATTTTGGCAGACCATATGATTTTTTATAGCAAGCCACTGTTTATTTTATTAATAATTATAAAAACTGTTTATAATTATTTAAATTTATTAATTTTTATTCAGTTATTTAGATATCTGATTAGTTTTTAAACTTTTGTCTGTCTCCCCGACTGGAATATGCCCTTCATGAGTACGAAGATAATCATTCTTGTTCAATGTTACCTTTAAGTCCACCACAGAAATCAAAGAAGACCTAAATATATGCAGAGAGATACCATATTCATGGATTTGAAATCTCAATATTGTTAAAATGTCCATTCTCTAAAAATTGATGTGTAGATTCAACTCGATCCCAATAAAAATCTTAGCAGGCTCTATTTGTAGATATTGAAAAACTGATTCTAACATTTAGATGGAAAGCCAAGGAATTAGAATAGCCAAAATAATTTTAAAAAGGAACAAAGTTGGAGTTTGTTCTACCTAATATCAAGATTTACTACATCCCTGCAGTAAACAAAATTATGTGGTACTGGTTGAGGTCAGCCCCGTGGACTAGTGGTTAAGTTCAGCATGCTCTGCTTTGGTGGCCTGGCATCGCAGGTTCAGATCCCGTGCGTGAAGCCAAACTACTCGTCAGGCCTGCTGTAGCAGTGACCCACGTATACAGTAGAGGAAGATTGGCACAGATGTTAGCTCAGAGCTAATCTTCCTCAGGAAAAAAAACAAGTCATGTGGTATTGGTTAAAGAATGGGCACACTGTATAGTAGATGAATGAATAATTAAACCTAAGGCTCAGCTAACAGAGTGTTTGCCCAACTTTCCAGGAAGGCCACAAATACTAAAGTCAGTGATTATTCTGACACAAAAGACACAATTACTTGTAGGAAAAAATGAAATTTCTTTATTAAAAAATATAATTTACTCCAAACTACAAAATATTTATGCTCATGGATGATACAAATCCATAGAATAGGAGAACCAAGAATTTACATTTTGAGCCTAATCAGAATCAAATCTTCTGTTTTCAGGTAATGTAATAGAAGCATTTGTAATTCCTTAATAACAAACAGGTTCTTTTAAGTAAATACAAGTAGTCTCCAATCCTTACTTGAATGTAGAGATGATAAAATAGGGCATCCTTTGGAGGTAAAGTGTTAATCATGAAATATTATTTCAAAGGCACGGGATGTTCTAGGATGATATTTTAGCAGCAAGAGGAATAGTGTCTTCTGTAGCAAAATGGTTGGTACGTATAGCAGTCACGGCCATATCTGGAACCATAGCCACAGCCATAGCCAGAACCATATCCACAGCCCCCATAGGAGTTTCCATAATAGTTGCAACACATGGTGGAAGAAGATGAGGTTTCAGTTGAGGTACAGAAGGATGTTTCTGAAGTTTGAATGTCACCTACTACCCTAGAACCTTTATACTGACAGGTAGGGCCAGGGAATACCATCAATTTTGTGATTTATGGAATAAATATTTATTTAATACATACTAGGTGCAAGTCACTCCTGTCAGTTGATAATGAGAAGACTTGGTCTTTTCATAGCTATAGCATCTGCCTTAAACAAACCCATTGTCATAATCTCTTATTTTACCGGGAAACCATGTTTGTTTTTTTGTCACTCAGGCATTCTCTTGAGCCAATTGCAATTAAGGAAAGTTTCTGTCAAGTATTTAATCATCTGAACACGTGATTCCAAAGATATATTTTATGTAGCAAGGCTCTGTAGAGGGAAGGAGGTTTATATTTTGGAATTGAATTATTAAAATGAGCTTGACTAATTACTCCAACTAGCTTGCTAATTACTAATTACTTTTAGTAGATTTCATTGGCACCTAATGCTGCCCTATACAGAAACTTCTCAACACATTAAGTTATAGAGTTCCTAGGTCCAGATACCCATGACTATAATATTCTGATGATACATTTTACCCCTAGAGCCATACCTCCATAAATTTTTATCAACTCTATTGGTCATTTAGTTTAAATCAGAGCAACAAGACAAAAAGAATATCCTTTGCAATAACACCGTTGAATGTTTTGTAAATCACAAATTTCTTCAGACGTTTAATCCGTTTGATCACAATGAAATGTGAAAGCGGTAGGTAATTTATAATATGGAAATCGGGGTACACAGAGATTAGGAAACTTACTAAAAGTCACATAGCTAACACATTACCAAGATCAAGTATTTGTTCTTCTTTGTTATGCTACATAAAGTCTCCTTTTCTAATCACTGGATGTTTGAACATTTGCTATTAACAGGCAGCTCGTTATTTCTTATGGCGACACATTTCATTGTGAAATTACTCTGTTATAAAATCCCCACATGCTCAGAGTCTCATTATTCCCAATGTCACTTTGGGTCCTAGAAAATGTTTATTTCAGTCTGTGTTCACAGGCCAGTCCTATCAAGTACGGCTGAGAGTGCCTTTCATCCTTTCACCTTCACTCCAGAGTCCTCCATCCTTGATGCCCATTGGTATGACTGGTCCCCTAATCTCCGCTGATATGCAGATGTGAACTCCAGGTCATCCAAGGCAACCACACCTCTTACTAGATAATTTAGAGAACCATAGAGGAAGCCTGTTGTAAGTTACCACAAAAACAACAGCTTAGAACTCCACCCATTTATTATCTTACAGTCTGAGTCTATCAGGAGTCTAAGTACAGCCTAACTGGGATCTCTGCTCAGGGTCTCACAATATTGTAATCGCGGTGTCAGCCAGGAAATCTGAAAAATCTCTTTGCTGTATAACTTACCTAGGGTTGCCAGCTTTGCAAGCATGTCCCAAAAAGTGCATGAAACATACTAAAAAGTTATCTGTTCTTTATCTGAAAATCAAATTTATCTTTCAATCTCAAACATAACATAATCACAAGAGTGATGTACCATCACCTTTGCCAAGTTTAGAGGCAAGTTACAGCTCCTGCTTACACTGAAGGGGAGGGGATTATACAAGGATGTATGTCGTCGGGGGCCACCTTAGAATTCAGCCTACCTACACCTGTGAATTTATTCCTTAAGCCCAATTAGTGATTACATTTTCTCCAGGATAGATAATAGCTATTGCAATAAGGTTCCAGCATACGGGCATTTTCTGAAATGTATTTCCTCTTTCTCCCTGTCCAGAAAGGTATTTCCCTTCTTGTGTGATTGACCAGCTCCTATTCATTCTTCATTGTTTAAGCTAGAAGTATGTCTCTTTTCCAAAAAGATTCCTGACCCTTTTCCCTACTTATTCTTAGTGCTGGCCTCCTTTCTGACTTCTTCCTCTGTATTTCCTAAACATCCCTGTGTATAATTATATTATAGAAATATTCTTATGTTTGTAGTTTGTGGATTTTTTCCATCTTTCCCACACTTTTAGAAACCAGGGATGAAATATTTTGGTTCTCTGTTCATAGCACATAATGAAATATCTTTTATTAAGAGTTCAATAAACATTTGATGAATGAGACTACTCATTCATCTAATTCATAAGAATTGGTTCTATTTCTTCAAGAATAACAATCAATCTGTCCATCCATCCTCTTTTGCTCTTAATTTTCTCAAGCCTACAATGTCTTTCAAGATTCAACGGATTCTAGGAACACCGAATATTTAACCATGAGTGGTTGAATCTTCACTCCAGTTCTGACAGTCTTTCTACATCCCAAATGAAGATAGAATTTCCAAAGGCAAAACATTATCACTGGACTCTCCTCCCAGATGGAGAAACATAAAAGGTTCCAGTTCTGTATTTTCCTGGTATCAGCGTCACCATTTTCACAATCAGGCTTCAAAGCTCAAATTCATTCTTAACCTAAAGTATCCTAGAATAGGATGGGGATAGAAATGGATATGTAAGATCAGTTAATTCCACCCCTCTCCCTGAGTTTGTAATTTCCCCCTAAAATAACCCTAGTAGTGAGTGATACTGCCTGGGTTTAGACACATCCAGTGACAGAGCACCTAATGAGGAAGTCATTCTTGTTTCAGATGGTGTCACATATTAGAAAGAGCTCTTGTGTTGAGGTATTTATGTGTCATGATGATCCATTCACTCACCCATTTAGTGTCCCTAGAAGGACACAGAGCACATCTGCAAAGCTAGTCTTAATAATTTTGCAATACCAGTCTTCCCGATCTATTAACTGTATATACCACTCTGAATTCCTCACCATTATAAGTGCTAAGAAGAAATTTATACTTTTTAGAAATTATCTTGTCTAGGATTTTCTCCCTTCTCCTTCACTGTTGATGTCTAAGACCTTTTAGTTTCTACCTTCACAAAGTCATTTATTCTTATTTATTACTTTTCATGATCTATGCCACTGCCCAAGTCCAGGCCCTTTTAACCAGTCTTCAGGTCATTTATATACTGAACTATTGAGCCTTCTGTTTCTCATCTTCCAACCCACTTTTTCACCATTAGCATTTTCCCAAGATTTTCTTCTGGCATTTGTCTGTGTGTATGTGTACACATGTTGATGACTACATGAATGCTTATTAATATGGAAAGAAAGAAATGGATTGGTCCAGGATCTTAAGCACAAGTGCTTAAGAACAAACCCTTGAGTAAAATAATTAAGAAGACATGATTCAGGCAATGAAGAACAATTTTTTCAGGGATGAAATTCAAGATATGTAACATTCAACGAGTCATGGGTAGTGACCAATCAGAATGGAAGCTAGACATACACAATTGAAATGAGCAGCTGAGCATTAGCCCTGCCAATCTCTGAGGAGGTCACAAAAATAGAAGACAAAAATGTAAGTCAATAGTACATCTGACACAAAGATACACAGACTTTTTAGGACCAATGAAACATATTTCCTTGGAAATAATCACAATATAGAAATATAGAATGAGAAGGGTTTGTACTTGAACTATGGCCAATATGAGGTCTTCTGCTTTTCAGGAATATCGTGTAGTAACTCAGGCCCCCTCAATAACAAACAAGACTTTCAAGAACACAGACAGTTTTCTGCAGGCTCTGACTACTCTCTGTTCAGTGGGATCGGATATGATTGTGAGACTTTGTAACAGAAATGGCCTTGAAATGATCATTTTAAAGGAAAAGGTGCACTGTAGTTACATTCTAGCAGCAAGAAGAATAACATCTTCTATAGAAAATGGCTGGTAGCCACAGCAGGGGAGCCATAGCCAGACTTGTACCCACAGCCATGGAGACAGCCAGAGCCAGAACCATATCCACATCCATAGCCAGAACCGTATCCACAGCCATAGCCAGAACCATAGCCACAGCTACCACATAAGTTTCTTTAGTTGTTGCAACACATGGTGTCTAGAGGTGGAGTTTCAATAGTTCAGTAGAGGAGCCGGTAGAAGTTTCTGAAATCTGAATGTCATCTCCTCTCCTGAGTTCTTTATATACTACCAGAAATAGGTGGACACACAACACAGACTCTGTGACTTTATTACCACAGCAATTTTCATTTTCAAAAAGCTTATTATTCTAAGGACAGCGACTTTTTAAGGTAGTTATGTCCAAGATTTGGCCCTTGTTAGTCAAGAGAATTGTAAGAAAACAGATGTAACCTACACATTGAACAAGTAAGTGTGCCTTATGGAATCTAATCAAACCTAATTTAGATGTTCCCTCCAGGGGTCATTAATTCTCATGCACTTCCAGTTACACATATGTGGGCACTGGGAGATGCTCCATTATGTCATATCTCAATATTGACAGGAAAGCACCTGGGCTGGTGGCAAGAGGCAGCCAGCAGGGCCATAAGTGAGGCATTCTCAAGAAAGTGGATGGAGCCCAGGTAGAATGGCCACAGCAGTGGTGGCTGGAGGAAGAGTCAGGTGAGGCAAAGAAAATCTGAATTGGTGCATTAGATGTGTCTTGTGCAAATGTTTTCTCTCAGTATTGGATTTTTTTTCTCATTCTCTTGGTTAAGTTTGATTTCAAAATTATCCATTGAATTTTTTATTTCAGACATTGCATTTGTGAGATGTAGATTTTCAGTGTTTTATCTTTCACTTATCTTTTTATTTCCATGTATCTCTTTATATTTTTGAGCATATTTGTAACAGCTCTTTTAAGATCTTGATGTGCTCATTCCATTATCTCTGTGATTTCTTGGTTTGTTTTTACTGATTTTGTTTCCTAGTCACAACTTTTTTCTGCTTCTTTGCTTGTCTAGTAATTTTTTAATACATGGCAAACAACATTAATAATCTGTTGTTTAGGATGTGGATTTTATTGTCTTTCTTTAAATAGTGTGGAAGTTGGTTTTGGCAGGCAATTAAGTTACTTGTGTATCCTTTGATCTTTTCACAACTTGGTGGGTCTAATGTAGCCTTTAGTGCTAGTTTGCCCAACTATTGAAGTGTTTCCCATTTGGAGTCTACTTTTCAATGAAGTCTCTTCACTCTGGCTGGTGGAATTCACATGACTTCCAGTCCTCTGTGATCTCTGGGGATTATTTAGATATACAGTTGTTCTTTGCCCCTCCTCATGGAATTTTGTTATACACTTGAGTGTCTTAGTGCTCAATAAAACAGGCACAAGAAGACCCCTTTGTAGATGTCTAGAGTTCTTTCTCTGAATAGCTCGCATTTCTTTTCTATTCTAACTCAAAAATTACAACCACTCTCTGACATTTGATCTTTCTTCACTCAGTAAAACATTGACATCATGCTTTCCTTGGGTTCTCCTGCCTAAAATGTGGGCCTGAGAGAATTATAGGTAGAAAGCTAATGTAATAGTAGAGATTAAATAGTTTGTTTCCCTTTGTAAAGGCATTACGGTCCTGAGCTACCTGTTGTACAATTCCTGAAAAGAGTTATTTCATATATTTTGCCCAGTTTAATATGATGGGAAGGCAAGTCCAGTAATAGTACTTACTCTGACATGGCTGAAAGTAAAAATTTCTCTTCTATGCACATTTTAAAAGAATGAGGTAGATTTCTATTATTTTTTGAAAAAATCACATTACATTTTGAGTGAAAAGGCAAGTGGAATGATAATGTATACAGTGATCTCATTTTTATAAAGAAAAGTTCTGTGATATTTGGCATTAATTGAGACATTAATATGATGTGATTGATTTCTTCAGTAGTAATGAGGTGATTTTTAGAACAAGAGAAAGTCAAAAAACTTTTTTCTAAAATGCATAACTTCTAATCAATATTCTGCTATTCTGTCTTTATACTCAGAACTCTGCATGGAGGTTGGCTATTCCACACGTGTCTAGAGCAAAAGCAGGTCTTCCTTCTCCACTGCTTAGCGTAGTCAACAGAAACTCACGCTGTGCAGCTGAGTCTCTGCAAGTTAAGTGAGTGCATGTCCTAAAGAGGGGCATTTGTCAGACCTCCTCATTACCTTCTCTTAGAGCAGATGTTGTGTGCCCTTGCTGACATCCAATTTCAAAACTTTTGCTTCATTTAGTATTCTAAGGAGCATTTTTAAAATTCTCTAAAAGAAAAAAGTTAATCTGCAGGTGTTACATTGTCCTCTCTCCCAAAGTTTTCTATCTTCTGGGGGAAGGACATGCACATCTTGGAGCAGCATGCTAATCAACAACAGAAAATTGTCACAGATGTTCGTCTGTTTAAATGAAGCAGAAAAACACGGTTCAACGTGATGACAGTGGGTCTTTGTTCCCAGAAGGCTATTCCCTATGGTCTGAGACATAATGATATTCCACAATATAGAATTGATTTGAAAATCATGAAATATTTTGGAAATCCTCTGCAGTCGTTAAAATGAACATTTAGAAAATATTGATGCCATCAGAAAATATTACCTAAATAATGCCAAATGGAAAGTCTGGCCTAAAAAATGTATGTAATATTTTAAAAAATATGTTAAATAATTTCAAAATATGTTAAAATAAAAATAGAAAAATATAGGAAGGATACACATCATAATGTCAGCATTGATTATCAATAAAGTGATCTAAATATGTAAAGGTTTTATTCCCTTTTTGTTTATTTTCCATTTTTCTAAAAAAATTTCTAATATTTTACTAATTGTAAACTTTGTTTATTTAAAACATATTACTTGTAAATCAACATTAAATATTTATTTCAATTAAAATTAAAACACATTCCATGCCAGAAAGAAGAACCATAATCTTACTCAGCTCAATGAAATCCTTCTTACTGATCCTGTACCCGTTTCTAACTCTGTATAATCCAACTTGAGCAAAATGGACATCAGCTTTTACTTATTTATTTATTTTTCTTATAATTATGTTTCTTGGGAATTTTAAGTTCAATAATATTTTAAAAAACTAAAATATATATGTTCCATTTACTCTATTTTCCCCTCCCTACTTCATAAATAATAGTGGAGAAAATAAAGAATTTTATTTGATGAAGTAAAATTGTAATTAATTACATAAAGTTTTTTTCAATTTAATCTTAATAATTTATGACATTTCTAGAAAATCAGTTATAGCATATTTCCCTCTGATACATTAAAAAGAAGTTTATTAACTTGAAAAAAAAAAAAACAAGGCACAGCAATGCCTTCTGCTCCCCATCTTCATCTGAAGCCACAGATTTATTTACTGTTTTCTAAATGATTGCAAACAATAATTTTACCAAATGCTTTGCACTACATAACATGGGTTATCATTTTTCAAACCTCCACTGACAGCTTTCTCATTTACTTACAATCTTAACCTGAAACCAATGGCACATAGTTTCTTTTTTCATACATTAACATTTCACTTCTTGTAATAATTTCTGTGTTAGTCAACTTCGATGAGGTGACAATTTCAACATCACAGCAGACTACAGAAACAAATCACTCTTTCTCAATCATGTTACACGTTTGGGTCAACTGCTATCGATCTGCTCTTTATATTTTCTTATCCTGGGATCTAGGCAGAAGGAACAGTGCCCTTGAGCACATTTTTGTTGCAAAGAGAAAGAGCAGGATCACTGGCAAAACTCGCAGTGTCTCTAAAAGGGTGTGTTCAGATGTGACATACATCACAGCTGCTCATATTCCTTGACCAAATTGGCTGCATGGCAAACCCAGCATCAGTGGAGATGGGAAAGCATAATCCTCTTACAAAGAAGAGAGAGAATTCATGGGAACAACAATACAGTTCACCACATTGTACCTTTGTGTGCTGCTATAGATGTTGATCTGGTGAAAGTTCTGTCTAAATACACTTGCAGTGTGGTGAGCTATTTGTCTATGCAGAAGCTTCATCAATGTCCACTTAAACAGCAAGCCTTCCAGTCATCTGATCCCTGAGTACTCATCAGTCTGCTCTCTGCTTCCTCCCCTCTAATCTACTCTCCTGCTGCTGCCTTCTCTTCTAGCCCTTTCCGTGTTAACTTTGGTGTCCATAACCTTTTCAAACACAATCCCCTAGGTGAGTAGCATGCAAAATTTTAGGTTAGTGGGAAAGAAAGGCTTTTAGATTCCACATTCAACTTCCAATGACACAATGATGACTATGATGATAAATGCTAACACCTACATAGTACTATGCAAAGCTCTCTTCTAAGTGCTTGACATATATAAACTCATTTAATACTTTATATAACCCTATAAAACAATTTCAAATATTGTTTTCATTTTACAAATAAGAAGAAACCAAGGCACAAGTATAAAAAGCAATGGCCCAGTTGAAATAGATGAATAGTCAGTGATACGAAAGGGAGATGCAGCATGATCATTTTATTCTCTACGTTTAAAGCTAACCTCTTTAGTCACTTACTAGCTGCATTTTTTTCTCCTATATTGAATCAAAGTGTAGGGAAGAAGGAGGGTAAGGAGATAGAATAATCTTATTCATCTTATTTGTCTTGTTGCCTTTGTGTTCTCTCTGCTTAGCAGGTGGTTAAAACTGGCATCTCCGGTTGGGTCTCCTGGAAGATAATAAAGATGACTTTTCTCTCATTGGGTACTATCAGACTTCTCTTCTAGATCTCTAATTCTCTTTTTTCAGCATCTTACCACACTTTCTGATATCTGCCATTTACCATCATCACAATCTCTATAACTCAAAAACTTTGAAGACTGTGGCACCTGGCACTAAATTCTTTTCTTACATTTAGTATATCAAATTATCATATAGACAACCGATTTAAGCACTCTTGCCTCAAAGTTCCTTGATCCCCTCATCACATCTGCTCTACTTCAGCAAATCACTCCCTGATCCATACTTGTCAATATCAGAGGTGCTCCTTTTCTAAAAATGAAGCCCAATATCCCTAAATCTCTTATCCTTCCAGTTCTTCACATCTCTGTTACAGCCATGCCATTTCATCTACACAATCAATGTAGATTTTTGTTTTATCATCTCTTTTTAATCTGTTATGTTTTAATACTCTATATGTGCAATGGTTTATATCTATTGTCTTTGGATTATTATTAACAGAGCCCCCTTTAATATTCAAGTGTACTAGTTTGGACAGTAAATTATATGGCCTCCTATCTATACTGTTAGTTTCATCAATCAGATTTCTTTCAGCAAGCTCTTTTCTCCTTCTATCCCTCTACCCTGAAAACTCTCATCTATGCATTAATGCAAGTCTTCTCTACTGCAAACTCAGGCTTCTAACTGCTGCTGGAGGCAATCCCAGAACCTTATGGAGTGGTGCCACCACACATTTACAGCATTCTCATTTTGGCTGAGTCCTCAGTGTTGCTTGATCATCCTTTCACTTGTTCTCAGGCCTCTTTCTTTCTTACTTTCGCTGCAGCTGTTCCCCCTCTTCACCATTATCCCTAAAGCCTCTTGCTCAATGCTTACTTCTGCCTCTGCCCTCCTCTGTCTGTAACTCTTGCTTCCTGTTTCATGGAGAAAAGATAATCTATCAGGGGAAAACTCTATCAACTCCCTTCCCACACACTTATCTACATTTGCACCTGTCTTTTAGTGTTTTATCTTAGTCTGAGAGGAAACTATATCCTCCCTCCTGTCCAAAAAATCATTCTCCCACTTTGCTCTAAATGCCATCTCCTTCAACAACTTGCTTGATAAATTATCCTCTCTGTGCGCTATATTTTCAGCTTCTTTTTTTCCACTGACACTTTCCTTTTAGTCTATAAACACGCTCAGGTCTTTTGATATTAAAAAGCGTGTCTCAACACCAGACAACCCCTGGCTAGCTTTTTCTCAACTTCTTTTATATCTAAGGTTTTAAATCGTTTTCTCTGATGCCTCCCGTTCAGTCTTCAATCCACTCTAACCTGTCTCCTACTCTCACTAAAACTCAAGGGTTGTTCTCACTCAGGTCACCGACAACCTATTAGTTATCCAGTCTCCTTGACACACCTTGTGTTTGTCCTCTTTGTTCTGTGGCATTTGGTACTGATGACCACTTCTTTCCTTGGTTTCCATTGTATGCTTTTCCTGATTTGATTCTCTTGCTTTTATAGTACTTCTTCCCAGTCTACCTGGAAGGCTGTTATTCCTCTGTCAGCTGGAGATCTGCCCTTGGTGTTTGGCTCCATCACTAAATACACAAAATCCAATCTCATAAGTAAGACATGAAATTACATGATGATACAGCCTCTGGGTTAGTGTCTAATGCCATTTCTGCTGTTCCCTCATATACCAATAGCCATTTTATCCTGCTTTTCCTACTTAGAATTTGCTGATCGTGACATGCATTCTTAGACCTTCCTGTCTAAGGATAAATTATGCCATCTGTGATAATACCTCTTCCATCTGTCTGCCAGCCTATATCTGAATGAACTGTTAAGTCTCAACTTGAGCATCACATCTTCTTAGGAGAGATTCCTTATCTGCCTCCCACACGTCCTACTTAGTCATGCCAGGCAGACCTAGATGATCTCTTTACTCATCACCCACAGAACTCTGAATTTGCTTTATTATAAGACTTAGCATTTGTTTTATAGCTGTTTATTTTAGGCTTATTCCAATAGGATTTATTAATTCATACACATTATATAAACTGAACATCTATCATAAAAAGAAAAATAACGTATAATTCCTAGCTTTAAAGAGCTTAGAGCCTAGTGAGTTAGACAGACAAGTGAGTTTATACTCCAGGTAAGTGCTCTGAAAGAGGTGGCCACAGGGGTATCATGGGAGCATAAAGATAGACATCAAACTGGTGGCAAGGTAAATCATCCAGAGGTAGGGACACATAGACTGAGTTTTCTATGACAATGATGAGGTAGCCAGAAAAAAGCAAGATTGGAGGTCATTCCAGGTAGAGGGAATAGCATATAAAAAGGCTTAGATATACAAAACAACATGGTTTTTCAAGAAATATGCACAGTGATTATGAATTAAGTGTCTTGTCTTGTTTATTTCTGTATTCTTTACACTTAGCAGAGTTTTTATAACAGAGATCTGGCTCCTAAATAAATAAATGAGTTAACAAATCAATTAAAAAATTATATATATATGCAAATAAAATAATGATTATGCAGCTGAAAATACCAATGTAGGCACAAAAGTTGTTTTCCAAGAGCATGCATTGTTAAGAACTACGTGCTGCATGGTACTGTCACCAATTAGGTGCCTAGAGAAACTCAAAGATAGGTTTGGAAGCAATTAACTGGGGTTTTTTTTTTTTTTTTTGTGAGGAAGATTAGCCCTGAGCTGACATCCATTGCCAATCCTCCTCTTTTTGCTGAGGAAGATTGGCTCTGGGCTAACATCTGTGCCCATCTTCCTCTACTTTATATGTGGCATGCTGCCACAGCATGGCTTGATAAGTAGTCTGTAGGTCTGCACCTGGTATCCGAACCTACAAACCCCAGGCCACGGAAGCAGAGCACCTGAACTTAACTGCTATGCCACCCAGGTTTTTCCAAGTCATTTCTTTTCCTTTTGTATGTTAAGGAGATGGAAGCACCAACCATCCTGAAACTGACCAAGCCTCACCACAAGAGCTATGCCCATGACCTTTGCCTTATTTTTAATGCAAAGATCTCTCCAGGAGGAGCTTAGGTTTCATTATGTGGAAGCATGTTTTCCAATTGAGCCTGTGCAAGTGAATACCCACCTCTCCCTTTAGAATATTCATTCCCCAACCAAATAAAAGTTCCTGCTTCTCTTTGTTTGGGGATGACATGACTTTGGAAATGATTCCTCATGGCCTCCTATTTGCTGCAAATACACTTTACATTGTGAGACAACTTCCACTGGTGTAGAGTCTTATTTAACTCACTAGGAAGCGAGCGCACTTGGTTTGGTAACAGTACTGCAGTAATTGACATTAATTATCCCTAATCATGATAAACTTTCGAACTCCTTTAGTCATAGCAAAACCAATGCTATTGTCCAAAACAGTCGCTTCATTTTTCCTCACACACTCTGGCTCTTTCAAGTCAGACTGAAGTTCTGCTGCATAGTTTAATGTTGAACTTCTTCATGGCCATAATTTGTATTTTCTACTTCACATCCTTTTGGCTATTGTTCGTCAACTCACTCACAGAAGATTTGAAAAACCATGCGGTGTGTCTCATGGTTTTATAGCTGGTCAGGTTGCTTGTTTACTCATGCCTGGAGTGGTACTCCCTTAATTAAAGGTGATTTTTAGTGTGTGTTTAAAGGATGACTTCAGAAAAATATCTGGTTGTTGCTCCAATTTCAGTCTTCATAAGTGGTTAGTGGAATAAATTTCCAGACATGTTGTGATCGTGTCTGGTCCAAAGAAGTGTGTTGGGGTGGGGGGGTGGGGCATGGAGGTGAACATCCAAATATTTCAAATCTTAATTTTTCCACAAGAGAAGGAAGTGATATCAATGGTAATAGGAATACAAAACAGAACAAAAGAAGCCAAGCCGAATCACATAGCTGGACAGATTTGAATTTGAACTATCACTCAGAATTCTATTTACAGTTTGTGTGATTTTTTGCCAATTACTCAACCTCTTTGTGCCTCAGTTGTTTGATATGCTAAACTGGGGATATGTCTGTCTCTTAGGATTTTGTGACGTTTTAATGAGATAAAATACAAAACAGTGCCCAACAAATGTTAATTCCCCAATAGCTCTGGACGTTGATAAAGGTTTTTAGTAAGTTCAAAGCCAGCGTAATAGTGAGATTCAATGTACGTGACATGTCAACTCTACTATCATGACTTCCGTGCCAACTGACAGATGAGTTTGGATTTAATACATCACCAATGGGAGAGTGCGAAACTGCAATTTGGCGGGATGGATAAAAAGCTATGCTACAGATTTCATATTATATTTGTAAACAATATAGTGCACATGAGTGTCTGATGCCTCACACATCCCACTTCTTAAATCAAAACATCATTTTTCTTTTTTTGCCAGAATGAGCTGCCCTTGTCATTGAGGTTGCTTAAGGCGATGACAGGCTAAAAGGGCTCTATGAATAAATTCCAGTAAAGCCTTATAGTGTGGATGCTTCTGGAGGAGAAGTTGTTTGCAAGAAAGAACTATGCTTAGTCAAATTCAGTGATGTAAATATAGTAACTAGGTTGAAAAGGAATCTGTGCTCTGACCAGAATGTTAGAATCTGAAGGAATATTTCTTTAAGGAATCATCAGAAAATAGACTAGAATAAAATTAGTAAACAAATATGTTATAATAATTGTATTTATCTTGATCCTAGGCATTTCTTTGTGTGTCAATTATTAGTCACATTAAAATACTGAGAAATATTTTTTTTGTTTTTAAAAGAAATTGTCTTATTTTTTATAAAAAAATTTTAAACAATCTGTCTCTGATTTTTTAATGTAAATACATCCTAAAGCTTACTGAAGTATTTAAGCTGTTTAATCACAGCTACCCAAATACCTGCCTCTTGCTTTCCACCTGGTACTAAGATCCAGGAGCATGAAGCAATGTTCTTATCTAAATGTGCTATTATCCAGGTAAAAAATGACCATAACACACAACAATAACAACGATGCCTTTGAATGACATAGTATTGTCAGCACTCCTGGATTCCTAAATATAAATTATACATATATCACTATCTCATAAAGGATGTTGGTCATCTAGGTCTTTGATCAATCTCTAAATGCCTGGAAAGATTAAGGTCACATAGGTAGAATTCATGCCAACTAATCAATATCTGTTAAAATATAAAAGAGAAGAAAATCTTTTAGTTGGAGAACAATTTTGGTCCTAAGACAGCAAAGCTGTTTGTCAGACTATGCTTTGCATGTCTCCCCTCATACCTCCAATAAAACGTGCTCTAAGCTGTAAACTGATTCTGTGATCTCAGATATTGTTATTAACAAAGTGCTCAAAATGAGGTTAGCAGGATACATTTGAGGCTGTGAAAACTGGTGATGGATTTAAAATTTGGAGTTTAAGTGACACTGAGCTCTAACCAAGGAAAATATTCTCATTGTAGGGACATGATTTAACTGGCAGAATTTTACTATAGAAATTAGTGAACATGAATTATCCAGTATAAACAATCTTCTTTGTCTGAAAACGTTCTGAGAAATTAATGCACTTCTTGTGAAAATTCATTCATTCATTCATCCATCCATCCATCCATTCATTCAACAAGTACTTAAGTACCTACTATGTGCCAGATACTTTGTGAGACAATGGGGTCTAGAGATGGGTAATATAGGGTTTGTGCCCTGAAGTAGCTCATAATTTCTTATGTGAAACAAGAATATGAGCAAATAATCATAATAGAGCGCTGTCATGTTAAGGGGTGAGGATGACACAATGGGGACGTGATGAACTATATACAGGAAAGAAACAGAGATAAATTTAGGAAGGATGGCTTATTCAGGCCATATCATTAGGAGATCAGGAGTTTCTGTCGTTGCTGCAGCTACTACTGAGCATATAAAAGGTCATGTGCAGATGATGACATTCAAACTCAGGAAACTAACATTGTTCCTCCAGTTAAGCCTCCACTCCTGACACCACATGCTGTTATGGGAACTATTATGGTAGTTTGGACTATACGTATGGCTGTGGCTGTCATGGCTGTGATGGCTCGGGCTGTGACTATGGGGGTATGTTTACAGTTGCTGCCACCCTTCTTGTGGCGTCAGATGCTGGTGCTATGGATGCTACTGAGGAAACCCCAGAGCCACTCAGGTTATTGGACTCATCGTCCTGTGAAGTGCTAGCTCTTTTTCCAGTGTTCATCCCATCGATGTGATCAAAAAATAAATAACAGGCAGACCCACGGTTGAATTACGTTAGAACACAATCTGCAGGATCTGGATTGAGCAAGAAGTGTCTCAAAGTTCCTATTTTTCCTTTTGAAATTGTACTATTGTAAAATACCACACATTTCCAATTAAAATTTTTTGTCTGAGAAAATTCCTATTTTTTTAAATTAAATATGTGGTTTTGCCAAGATGATTTTGTTTGTATTCATGTTTATTGCAATAATTTTGCATCGGTGTTTTTATATTTGCATTTTCATAACCAATGATACTATTAGTGCTTCCAATTTGGTTTAATTACACAAGTATTTGTAGAATGGTTGCTTGCTATGTATGAGTTATCATCCAGATACCATAGATATAAAGACGTACAACACGGATATGGTCTCTATTCTGTTGGGTGTTCAGTCTACCTGGGCAGATACTTTTAATCCATTAGACAATCAAAATACAATTTGATATTTGTTATTCTTAGAATAGTCTAAGATGTGCTGGGATCATAGATCGTGGGGAGGTTGAAGTCTTTCTGGAAGAAGTGACATTTGAAGGTTAAGTAGGTGAGTAGAAGAGTGCTAGATGAAGAAGGTGGGTTCTGTGTGTGTATATGTGTGTGCATGTAAGAGAAATGAGGGAAGGAGTGTGAGGGTTATACACAGGAGATAAACAGGAGATATATAGAAGATAACATGAGTTAAAATAACAGGAAGACAGTTGATGTGAATGGACTCTAAAAGATTCAGAGAGAATGAGAGAAAGAAAGAAAAAAAGAAAGACAGGGTTAATATTGAAATGATCATAGTTTTAATCTCTGAATCACTATGGAGCTGAAGTTTAATGTGCTTTCAGCATTTTTTTTTCAAGAGTGTGAATGCAACCATCACTCCTTTTGCAAACAAGGGTTGTGGCTGTTAATCACAGCTTAATAGATTAAATCGTCAACTTCCTAGATTCACCTTGAGGTGGATGGTACTTCCACAGAATAAGAGGTCTTTTCTTATTGTCACATTTAATTAATTCTGCTATAATTTACCAAACATTTATTGAATATGAGCTCTTTGTCAGAAACTGACCTGAACCTGGGGAAAACTAAACAATGGACTCTGTCTCATCTAACAAGATTCTCATAGTCTTTTCTCATAGGCATTTTCCACTTGACTCTGTTCCAAAGAGAATGCTTTCTTAACCCTATCAAAACATAATCTCTCCACTTTTCTGTATCCCATCACCTCTTACTTTGTTAGGAACTTTGCTTCTCTTGTACCTTCCATATGAAGTCTCCAGTTATCTATACTCTGTATCCTTCTGAAATTCAAATATTATCTGGATAATCCAATATGTGGAGTATGTAACATACAAATACATCAACAATAAATAAACATAAAATTATAACCTAACAAAACCCAAGACAAAAGGAGAATACCTGCGACAGATACCACATTCCCTAGAGTCTTATTTCTTTGTTCTCTGTCAGAGGCAAATTTCTCAAAGTAATCCTGTGCTCATATTGTTGCCAATTCTATCTATCCAGATCAATTAATTCTAATCTTTTTTCCTTGCGCTG